>NC_062525.1:8720422-8850422 GCF_022655615.1 Tachysurus fulvidraco | reverse complement strand
ATCCAGATTACAGAGCGGTGCACTATACTATGCATACAATTTTCACTTTTTTCATTATAGGGCAGCACATGGTTCACTGGAGTGCTGTCAGACAGCTGGGATAAATGAGGAGAAGGCGGCACTGCTTTTCTGCTTCGATCCACACAATCCTGAAGCCGTAGGCTGATTTGTTTTCTCCAGAAAGGTCCCCATGACCTTTCCAGGAGGTCAGGAGCAAAGATGATGTGTTTGCTGCATCAGAAAAAGTTAGTTTTCTGCTTCCTGTTTTTGTTTATCCTGCTTGGGTCCTACATGATGCGTTCGAACATGAAAATTATGCTGTGGCCAAAAGACCAAAAGATTATCATCAGCCCTCCCAGGTATGGCATTGCTTTATTATACTGTGAACTCAGGAAAGTTTTTTATCTATCCATCCATCAATCCATCCGTCCACACACACTAAACTCCTGGTTACACAACTCCATTTGACTATATACAGTTGTAGAGAAGAAAATGTTTGTAGTATTTACACTCTCTGTTGTCACCCAGATGAGGTTTGGTTCGATTTTTAATCTGTTTTTTCTCAAGGTTTCTTCAAGTTACCTCTGAGTTTTTTCCCCACCAGTTTCCTCTGGTTTGCTAGTTACGGATAAATATAAATTTTAATTTAAAAATTTAGTTTATCCAGAATTCCTGTAGAGCTGTTTTTTTTTTTTTTTTTTTTTCAGAAAATGCCCATTGTTAAAAGTGCTATACAAATATAATTTAATTATTGCACTGTAGATTTGGGTTATGCTCGAGTTCCAGTCATTTAAAGTTTGATTTATGTTATTTGTTTGTATGAGAAATAGATATCCATATACCCAAGTGGTGCAGGTAGCTTAGCTAATGGCCACATGAGCATGTGTTCCCCAGAGATAACCATGTTTCCTGCCCTGTTAAAGACCAGCTTGTGGTCTTGTGTTGGCAAAATGAAAGACAACCTTGCTTTTGCTGAATTGTGTAACTGTAGAAAAACAAATGATTCACGTAATATTTTTTTTCATTCTTTCTTTTAAATCACCCCCTCAAATATCTAGTCATGGGACGATCTTAAAGGCGCCACTTAATTGCTATTTATGTTGCTCAGAGTTCATTTTGTTTTTTTTGGCTTTAGTGTGTGTGTGTATAGCGCTAACACTCACTTAGTCTGCAGAAGTACTGCTTAGTCATTACAGTAGCATTTGCTCCAAAAGTTTTCCTGTGGCAGAAGGTTTAAAGTCTTTGTCACCATTTGCCACAAGTTCTGCGAAAGAAGTTTTATTCATCATGTACACAGTTTTATACATAGAATACAGTTTATTACATGCAATGAATAGATGCATCTATTTATATGTTAACACTGCACTTTTCTTTACACATTCTTTTTTCTTTAGGTGCCCTGTAAATAAATGACCAAAACGAAAAATAAATAGAGCAAATGTAATACATTTATTTACTAAAATCATGCATGCAAGACTGACACATGAATCCTTGCAGAAAGTAGAAGTCCCCATTCAGTGCATGTACTGCAGCATTTCCCTTACTGTCAAGCATATTTTGTTGGATTGTCCTGTACATAATGACCACAGAAGGTTATTTTATGAGGCCAATTCAATTAAAGAGCTAAAAAAAAAGGTTTCATCAGAAAAAGTTTGAGTGTCATATATTAATGTAAAAAAATTCATTTAAGTTGTCTATATATGTTTATATTTATTTCTTTGTGATTTTAGATTTTAGTTCTTATTAACCGTTCTTGCCATGAAGATGGCCTCAGTAGCTGACATGGCAGTAAATTATAGCAACTAACTAAAATCATATTATTCTATACAATTTATTCATTTTTTAATGTTTTTTTTTTTAAATGCTTTTAGTATAGTATATTTTTAAATGTTCATATATTAGCATTGTTGGGTTTTGTTTGCTTGTGTACCTTTCCATATTTTGGTATGTTCAGGAGTTTTGTTCATTTTTCCATATTATATTCTGGAGGGTGTAGGGCCTGGCCAGTTATTAGTTCTACAAACCAAACTGAGGCTCCATTCAGCTATTGATTCATTTCTGCTGTGTTTCAGGAACATTTGATTTCAAGTCTTATAACAAGTACACTAGTCTGAAACCAGTTCATCATGTGGGCTCAGTGCTAAAAATCATTAGCAAGGTTATTTCCTCATATCATCTCAGTTAGTTTTTTCTTTTTTTGTCGCCTCTGGCTTATTTAAAATAAACAATTGATAACCTGTATTTATATATTCCTATAAAGCTGCTTTGCGACAATTTCAGCAGTTTAAAAACTCGAATTGAATCATGTAGTCTAATAAACTTGACTGTTTTACTCAATATTTTAAATCACGTTATATGTCAATAGAGGATAGTGTGTTCAGACCACATACTCAGTGTTGTAATGTAACGAAGTACAAATACTTCGTTACTGTACTTAAGTAGAAATGTCACGTATCTGTACTTCGCTATTTAAATCTGTCAACTTTCACTTTTACTCCACTACATTTCCTAGATAAAATGTATACTTTTACTCCGTTATATTTCCACTAAGCATCTTCGTTACTCGTTACTACAAAATAAAATCAGAAGAAATGTGTGCGACTGCAATAAGGGAGGTTTGGCGAGTCACTGCCCCTAGATTGCATTACGCTCTGCATGCTCCACAGAGAAGCACAGGCGCGCGCAGCGTGCACGCGCAGTCAGAGCTGGGGGCGTTTATCTATAACGTTAATCGGTGGAAAGCCGCAAAGACGGCAACCAAAAGCAGTGAAATGTCGCTATTCTTATTACCACAGTTGTAGCACAAACAACATATTAATACAAACAATTCATTAATTACTAAAAAAAATAACATTTATTGATTTGATCTTTGTGAATATTTTAATTATTAATGACTGCATACATTGGACACACTGTTTGTAGAGAATGCACACATACAAAAGGGGACTTTCACTTCTACCAAAGTCTTTTTGTAGTACGATACTTGTACTTTTACTCAAGTATTGCTTTCTAATACTTTATACAACACTGCACATACTTCAGGACAGGATGAATCCCATATCATGAGAAAAACTCCTACCATTTATTGTAAAATCTCCGACCATAAAATGAGACAAGAAAGGATATTTATTTTATTTCATTTTATTATAATATACCCTTAAGGTTTAGGTACTTTAAGCATTGAATGGTACACACATTGTATATTGTAGTCTATTGTGGTCAGTGAAAGTGTTCATGTTGTGAATTTAGTGTGAAATGTCATGTGAACACCGTGACTAGGACCATGGTGTCTTGCCACCTTGAGTCCTAGCCCTGAGAGGCCTTAGATTTCAGGGGCAGAGACTTGGCTGTTGAGGGAAAGGGGGCATTCACTTGACCAGGGGCCAGACAGTCTGGCGACAACTTTGCAGAAGAAGCTGTCCCACAGACTTGTTGTGCAGGTATGGGTTCTCATTTGTAAGGAGTTGATCAGGCAGTGCCCAGGAGGGAATGGGTCCCCTGACAATGCTGACGACTTGCCGGTAGCATCGGCCAGTGTAGATTTCCTCATGGTTTCTGGGACTTTCATACTGACAATATAGTGGGCTGTCTTCACCACCCCCTGCTGGTCTCTGTGGTCAGCAACAGTTCAGCTAGCAAACTGCAAATCCTTTCATACAAAAGGTCAGGCATTCTTTCCATAGAGCTAGTGTTAACAAGCAGGTTGTTCAGTAGGCACTGTCGTTGGGCCTTTGTGCGTTCCACTTCTGATCATGCTTCATTGTGTAGGATGCCATGTTGTTTTCTGATTCTAGGCTGTTGGTGTGACTTCTGCATATTGTATCATGATGTTCAGTATACACCGAAGCTATAGACGGCATACATTCTTATTAAACGTCTTCAGGTCCAACTAAGGAAGAATTTAGGTATTACAAATCATAAATATACATTTAACTTTTTTTTTATTTAAATTTGGGTGTCATTTTATCCAGTCCAATTTAAAATTGAAACAAGAAATTGGTAAACTTTGAGTTTAAGGCAGCAGCAGTGTTTTCAGTTTCATCTTTTCATTAAGTATATTTATCTTTATATTCAGTGTATTTACTGTATGAACGGTAAATCTTCTCTGGCCACACACCAATCCATCAGTAATGCTGTTGTCTGTGGTTTGCTCCATGTGGGAAAAATGTTAGAAATTCCTGTTTAAATAATGCTTTTGAATTGTAATTCCTTGCTTGCTGCCCTACTATGAAAAACCATTTCTATAATGTGTTTCACATTTATTTTGTCAGCACTGTGACTAAAAGTGTGCATCACATAGTCAAATCTCTAGAGGAACCCAAACCCACAACTAAACCAACCAAGTCCAAAATCAAACCAGCCGAACCAACACAACCAGACTTCATTGGAGACAAATACACCACTGATGATCTACCACCAACAGTAAGTATTTTAGCTTTTTTTTGTTGCCGTTTGTTCCACACCGCTGGATGTGGATGTTTATGCTTTGGAGAACTGATGGAAAAACTCAATTTGTATTTGGTAAACAAAACCTTTACCAAACAATCCTACCATACGTACAAATACTTATATATTATATATTTCAATACATTTCCTTTTCATTTTCACAATTTAAGACATTTCCAAATTTTACATAAACGTACATGAATGTTCTAATGCACCATGGTGTAATATTAAAGAATCATCAGTTAGAGCTTATTTAGATGTCCTGCTAAATAAATCCTTTGATAGTGCATAAACAAGTATTCAGATTACATAACAAAATATGTATTTTAATGTATTTTCTTTTATTTATTTCAGAATTGCCCAAGCAGTATTCGGAAAAGGCTACTGCAGACTGACGTTGCTAAGAGGTACTTGGCCAATGTGCCAGTTCTGCAGTGTGCGAAGCATTTCTCCGAGCCAGAATACGAGAGGTTACGGCACTATAACGGAGCTCATGGATGGGGTGGCATTGATTTGAAACGTGAGCATATTTACTCTTTATAGATTTACACATTATCTAATACGTTTGAGGGACCAGGTATTGGTATGTTGTAGTTTAATGGTTGGTTATATCTTCAAATTTAAAACATACTTTTATTTTGCATGAATTAGTGATCAATGATTTGATGAATTGAAGACAGTCTGTAAATACCAGCACACAACACAGACCTAAAATGATTTTATTTTTTAATTTTTTTTTATTTTATGTAAAATCTAATTCTATTAATGTTTAGACTGACCATTTTGTCACTTTTATTTCATGGGTAACTGAACCTAGTTTACAACTTTAGCACTGGGGAATAAATCTGTTGTACAACCTACCACGTCAACTGTTAAAGCTGAAGGTTTATTGTTCAACAGTCTGAACACAGTTCCTGCTACAGTGGTTTTACAACAAACTCATGATACCTGTAATAAAACGGGTAAAACTGAAAAACTGTCATGTGTATGCTGTTGTAAATATTTCACATTGCATTTCAGTCTACACTCGCAATGCAGAGAACAAATTTATAATGTACTGACTCTGAAGGTTTAGTTAAGATACTGTAAGAGAAGAAGCCTTTATTTTCGCCACATATACATTACAACACAGTGGAATACTTTTCTTCACATACCCCAACTGAGAAGGTGGTGGTCAGAGTGCAGGGGCAGCTATGATACACGCCCCTGGAGCAGGGAGGGTGGTGGGCCTTGCTCAAGGGCCCAGCAGTGGCAGCTTGGCTGTGCTGGGCCTTGAACCCCAATTCTCCGATCAACAACCCCGAGCCTTAACCAGATGAGCCACCACTGCCCCAAGAAGAAACCATTGGTAAAAATAAAAAAACACCTGTTGACTGAATCTGGCAGTGAATAAAGCTATAGAATAGTCAACACACTACATACTGTATATGGAGATAATGGACTTTCCCTGAATTATACAGTGAACATAAATGTGACATTTTTTTCTTTATGTTGACTGATTTTTACATTACCTGCATTGTATGTTGGAAATGTTGGAAAAGTGCTTCAGTAATCATACTTCAGCTGCAAGTACTTTTTATTTTCATTGCATCAGAATCACTCAATCAATAGTGGCTGATCAAGAATCCAAATACTGGGTATGCATGTTATTTTCACCAAGGGAGTGTTTTCTCTAGGTATTCCTCTCCTCTCCAGCTCTTGCTGCTTGCACTGAACAACTTGTGCTGAGTTTTATCTTTTAGAGTTTTATCTTTTAGCTCTAACATTACTTGTATTGTACGAACATGCTGCAGTTTTCACTATTGACATGTTCTCAGTTACCTATATAGCACAGTGCACTGTCTGCCTTGCTTGCTGTTTGTTACTTATGGAATATATCCAATTCTGTCATTTGCTCAGTACCATGTGATAGCAGATACTATGTACGCAATATGAAACCACTATTTATTCAAATTGATGTTTCTACTAAATGGCGCATTGTTCACAGTTCTTCAGAGTTCACTAGCCGTATTAAACACTTCCGCTAATCGGCTGATGTTTGACGACTGGGAGAAAAGACAGAAGAGGTCCCAGTGTATACGGTGTGCTGTGATAGGAAATGGAGGAATCCTAAATGGGTCAAAGAAAGGTCAGGAGATTGACCAGAATGACTACATTTTCAGGTGAGGCAATATTGGAGCTCTTATTTTTTACTTTTTTATTTATTTATTTTTATTTATTTTATTTATTTATTTATTTATTTATTTGGGGGGGGTGCAGCCTTAATATTGGACAAACCATTGAATATATATTGATTAACACTGTCCATTTATGTCTGACAACAAAAGGCTTAGTCATTTGTTGTGTTGAACCTGAGGAACAGGGTAGAAAAGCAGGTGATGCAGATGATCTTTGTCGGTAATAGATTAGAGCTTTGCAGAAATGTCACGCTTGAAAAATATCAACTTTTAAAGACCTTTCTAATACTCATGATCACAATATTATAGTTTTGCTAAACTGCCACCGAAACAGTTTTTTTTTAAATAAAATTCTACCAAATAAAATATTTTACATGGAAAATATTCTGTAGCGGTTGTTTTGTTTTTTACATCTTGAAAATGTTTTTTTTATAATCCTTTAATTTTCTTAATGAATTCTCATGATCTTACACTCATATTGCCGAGGTCTAGACAGATTGCTCAGAAATGCTTTTGATTTTTTTTTTCACCCCAGTGTGAAGTTATTGACAACCACCAATTTTTTAAGTTAGCAAACTACAAATGCAACATCTACACTGATTTGTCAAAGATTGTTGCCTATTTTTTGTACATGGCTGCTAAATTCTAACTGTGGCTCAGCTAGAACTTTCAATAAAAGAAAAATATCTTTTAGACTGGCAGTAACAGCAAACTGTTACTAAAGTAACTAAAAAAAAACAGTGTGCAAAGTGATGGAAAGTAATACCGCTTTCTCTCTCTCCCCATTTAGGACAAATGGTGCCATTATTAAAGGCTTTGAGGAGGATGTCGGCTCACGTACCTCTTTCTATACCTTCTCCACTAACACCTTGATCAACTCTTTGAGACGTTATGCAGACGTAGGATTTAAAGCCCCACCCAAGGGCAAGGTAATGAACAGTCCTTCTTGGAGGCTTTTTTAAATAATCTAGCACAGACTGGCTTGAAATGCAGCACCACAAGTAAATAGAACAATCCTCAATCAGTCTTGGTCTGTTGTGCAGGTTGAGGAGTGATATGGGACACAACTATAAGGTAGATTTTGGTGGGTGTAGATTTGGTATTATTTCCTAAATAATGCTGACTAATTAAACCACATGATGATTATTATTATTATTATTAAAAATCTATCTTCAATACATATATATTATCAGAACTAGTGCTGCATCAGACCAAGCATGAGTATTTGGTACTCCATCCTGATGGTTTAATAAGTAACATACTGGATCTTCTGACATTTTTATTGAGCTTTCTTTAAGTTGGTTGCAGCCTTGTGCTGAGCTTGCTCTTTATGGTGTGTAAACGGTATCTATAATGGAGAGAAAAAGCACTTTACACTTTGACTCTGGGGAAAAGTATGGACCCAAATTATGTGACTCACGGGACTTGAGTGCTCTGTCATGCAGTACAGCTTCTCTGTATGCCCACTTCACTGCACAAGGCCAACACCGCACTCTTATAATGATAATGTTTAACTGCAAAGTATTTTATTCTATCATGGTACTTGTATTGTAGGAAGATGCTGTAGTAGCTTCTCTTAATATTTCCTCAAAACAGACTGCAGTCTACATTTGCATTCATTATTCATGACGTACATCCAGATCCCTGTCATTTGGTGTCACCTGTTCAGTAGCATCATGTGGTATCAGATGTTTGTAAAGGATCATGTTTTACAAGTAATTGTAAAGAGAGATGAGGCTAGCTCAGGTGCAGCCAAATGTGTCATGTGGTTTCAACACTTTGAGTGTCCAAACCCCAGTGAGGTCGTACTCGAACAGAATAAACTTTAACTGTTATCCTCCCGTCACACCAGTCAAGATGGACACATGTTTCAGCAGTTCCTGCCCTTTATCAGCATAATAAGTCATGATTTCTGTAATAAAAATATAATGGCAATTATCGAAATTTCCTATAATCCAGCATTCTGGAAAACACAAAATTCAACTCGTACTGTACACACAATATACTATGTTTAGTTATATTAGTAATAATGGTGGTAATAAAAAAACTTTAGTGATTATAGACATGGGCATTTGGTGATTACAAATCATAATAAGGTTATTCTATTACACTCTGTATAGTAAATATTATACATTTTGTTATTTAAATCTCTGTGGACTTATTTATGCAAAAAATGGGAAGGGATGGCTCAAGTTTCATGATCATTTGGTGGATAGTCAAGCTGATTTTGATTCAGGGACTGAATTATGACATTGTTGTTGATTTTCCAAGCCTAGTTTTCCCTTGGAATAAGGGTTTCAATCTATCTCTGCACATCCTCATCCGTATCTCAGACTTGCCAGATTATCTGGGACCTCCCATAGAATCCTGTTTATTGCTTTGTCTTTCACAGTTGGAGACCTATAATTTCCTGTTTTGCTGCAGGTTCTTGCATTTGCTTCTTACTCCTCAAAGTCAGGAGCATGCAAGGATTTGAAAATCCTGCTTAAAACTAGACGTCTTTCTCGTATTTTGATTAAACTACCTAGTACACAGTCTAACTAAATTGTAATCTAGTTGAATAGTCAGAAATTGTATTTTACTATGATAATTAGTGTTTAGTGAGTTATGGCTTAAACATGTACACATGTATTGCATGCTTACTGTCATGTTTGTCATTATTAATTTTATTTACCTTCCAGGAAACCAAGTACATTTTCCTTCCTGATCATGACAAGGACTATATTCTTATGAAGGCTGCAGCCCTGCAAACACCAACTGAGAAGGGACTTGAGTAAGTAGGGTTGTGATTGATTTCCTAAATGATCATTTTACAAATTAAATGTGATCCTTGGCAAATGTCATGTTTTCTTGATTCTTCTTGATAGCTTTGTGTTTTCATATTCTTTGGTCTTAGTACAAAGCAGTATTTTGGAGATTACGTGACTGTAGAGAAGTTTAAAATGTACCACCCTGATTTCATCCGTTACCTCAGAAACAGGTGAGTGTACATGCTTTTTTTATGTCCATAAAAAGGTGATTTGTGTATATACTAGAAAATCCCACATGTAACGTACTAAATAATGCTGCATAAATCTGTTGATTTTAAATTATTTTTTAGCTTCTTTTATGTTTGGCAGTAAAAGTCTTAGTGCACCCTTAGTAAATGTTAGACACAGACAACGAGTATCTTAAGTTACAGACAGAGCGACACTTGCATGTGTAATCAGAGTTCCTGGTTTGTCCAACTTTCACCTGAGTTGGGCTAAATGGGTTTAGAGTGTTTCATTCATTCAAATGGGAATCTTCAGCTGTGTCCGTAAGCTTTAATCTAGTTTTCTTTGTCCTCCTATAGGTTTCTGCATTCAAACACTCTCAATACCAAATATAAAAACATCTACCGGCCGTCCACCGGAGCAGTGATGCTGCTGGCTGCTTTTCATACATGTGATGAGGTGGGAGCTCTTTTCCTTAATCCATTTAAATCTGTTTTGGATTTATTCTATTTTTTGGAAAAGCCAAGACAACCATCAATATTATAAAACAGGCATCTGGCCTTGCTATTATTATAATGCATTTTATTAATAATCTCAATATAGAGATGAGGAAATATGCTTTGTATAGAAAGGGTTTAAGGATTCATATTTGTACAGTCCTGTGGGATCAAATTATTTTTTTATTGATTGTACTGGCCATTGTCACAAATTAATAGCTAAGCAAACAACTTTGTGAAAACTGACTCTGTTTTTTTTTTTTTTTTTTTTTGTCAAAAGGTAAATGCTTATGGATTTATGACACAGGACTACCAAAAATATTCAGACCATTACTATGACAATAGCTTTCATCCAGTGAAATTCTATGCCAACCATGACCTGCAACTGGAGTTGAAACTGTGGCTGGAGCTGCACCAGGCAGGACTGATAAAGCTCTACATGCGAACGTGATTGCAGCGCTCACTCGGACCGAAATGAACATACAGCACCACCTGATCCCTCACATGAACTGAGCTGTTATATACTGACAAAATGTTGTGCTGTTTATGGCCTCTGGATTTGGCCTGGCTAAACTAAAGAGAGTGTTAATGAAGAAGAAATGTCCTTTTTTTACTTGTAAATCTCTTCAGGAATTGGGACATCATTGGAGTTGCAGAGGCAATAATTATAATAAGATGCCTTAATGCAAAGCAGTTTGTTGGCCTATTGCGCGAGTCTGAGCGTGTGTGCGTGCGAGAGTCTTCAGTGAACAGAGCAATGTGCAATGATGGCTTGTAATATAACCCACAAAGTTTTAATGTCAATTCGGTCACTGAATCCCTCTGAAGACCAACCATTTATGTTGAGAAACATTTACAACAACTGTCAATTGCAATGTAACTTTACACAATAACTGAAAAACCATTGTGGACTATGTAGGATACTTTTGCTACCTCTAGGAAAACAGAACTAATGCTTTGAAGTAGATTCTCTCTGATATATGACAGCGGTTAATGAAGTTAATGTAAAATGCTACCAATGTTCTGTGTGGAAAAACCAGCTGAAGTGGTATTTTTATAATTTTATAAATGACTAAGCTACCAGGTTTATCCTGGTACATGATTCAGTTTTTGTAAGTAGTACATTAGTCATGTATTTTGCAATTTCAGCCATTTAAAACGTGACTCTGTTGAAATTCTAATTGACCCTGTTGGAATTTTTTTCTTTTAAGTAAATAAATGAAAACCTTTCTATCATTTTTCATATATAAGTTCCATTAAGTATTCAGAAGTAGCTAACTCAAGCGCATCAAGTTTCAAAGTCTGAATGCACAAGCATGCTGCTGACTTTTTGCAAAGATGATCAATTCCCAGCCTTAGGACCTTGGTTTGCTGTGTAGGTTAACATTGTATACATTTCTAGATAGTTAACCCCGTATAAACAGTGTTTGGGCCCCTGGAACATCATCTAAACAACAATCTACAGATCATAGCATAGACTATGCTACTATTATTACAGACTCACATTACCATTAAGTCTGGTGCTGTGCCTCTTAGATATACACACAATTATATACAAAAAAAATTATAAACTTTGTTTTTAGCAAAGAATGTGTGATTTGAACTGACTTTGAATTGTATTTCATTTTATACTTTAGCCGAACACTGGGTGTCACTCACACAGTGCTGTTGAAAGTGTGAAACTGATCCAACACTTTTTTTAAATACAAGGATTGTATTAAAAAAAAAAAAAAAAACTGTATGAAGGGGTGAAAGTGTTTGCCTCCTTCCTGTTTTTTTTTTTTGCATGTTTTTCACTAAATGTTTCAGATCAAACATGTAAATATTAGTCAAAGATAACAAAAACAAAATATGCAGTTTGTAAATTAAGGTTTTTATTACTAAGGAAATACAAAATCCAAACCTACATGGCCCTGTGTGAAAGTGCTTGCCCCCAAAACCTAATAACTGGTTGGGCCACCCTTAGCAGCAAGAACTGCAATCAAGCGTTTACAATAACTTGCTACGAGTTGTTTACAGCTTTGTGGAGGAATTTTTGGTCCACTCATCTTTGCAGAATTGTAATTCGGCCACATTGGAGGGTTTTTGAGCATAAACCGCCTTTAAAGATCATGCCACAGCATCTCGATAGGATTCAGGTCAGACTAGACCACTCAAGTCTTCATTTTGTTTTTCTTCAGCCATTCAGAGGTGGACTTGCTGGTGTGTTTAAATCATTGTCCTGTTGCAGAACCCAAGTTTGCTTCAGCTTAAAGGTCATGAACAGATGTCCACACATTGTCCTTCGGGATTTTTTGGTAGACAGCAGAATTCATGGTTCCATTGATCACAGCACGTCTTCCTGAAGCAGCAAAACAGCCCCAAACCATCACACTACCACCACCATATTTTACTGTTGGTATGATGTTCTTTTTCTGAAATGCAGTGTTACTTTTATGCCAGATGTGATGGGACAAACACCTTCCTAAAATGTTCAACTTTTGTCTCGTCAGTCCACAGAGTATTTTCCCCAAGTGTTGGGGGATCATCAAGATGTTTTCTGGCAAATTTGAGACAAGCCTTTATGTTCTTTTGCTCAGCAGTGGTTTTTGTCTTGGAACTCTGCCATGCAGGCCATTTTTGCTCAGACTCTCTTATGGTGAAGTCATGAACACTGACCTTAACTGAGGTAAGTGAGGCCTGCAGTTCTTTGGATGTTGTTGTGGGGTCTTTTGTGACATCTTGGATGAGTCATTGCTGTGCCCTTGGGGTAATTTTGGTCATCTAGCCACTCCTGGGAAGGTTCACCACTGTTCCATTTTTTTGCCTTTTGTGGATAATGGCTCTCAATGTGGTTCGCTGAAATCCCAAAGCTTTAAAAATGGCTTTATAACCTTTTCCAGACAGATCGATCTCAATTACTTTCTCTCTCATTTGTTCCTGAATTTCTGTGGATCTCAGCATGATGTGAAGCTTTTGAGGATCATTTGTTCTACTTCACTTCATCAGTCAGGTCTTATTTAAGTGATTTCTTGATTGCAAACAGGTGTGGCAGTAATCAGGCCTGGGTGTGGCTAAAGAAATTGAACTCACTATTGAACCCAT
The DNA here is from genome assembly GCF_022655615.1 of Tachysurus fulvidraco. Classification (NCBI taxonomy): domain Eukaryota; kingdom Metazoa; phylum Chordata; class Actinopteri; order Siluriformes; family Bagridae; genus Tachysurus; species Tachysurus fulvidraco. The sequence continues at coordinate 8,837,243 of NC_062525.1, read as the reverse complement.
TGCTTCTGGTAGCTGCATGCATCAGATACAAAACACTGATGCTTGCCTACAAAGCCAGAAATGGACCAACTCTCTCTTACCTCAAACTCCTCGCACTGCACCTCTCTCCCTCAGAGTTGCTAGCACTGCTCAACTGGTCCCACCATCTCTCAAGGTAAGAGGTAGGAATACAGCAAGACTCGTTTCTGTTCTGGCACCGAAGTGGTGGAATAAACTTCCTCTAGGGGTGCGGACAGCTGTGTTGAAGACCTACTTCTTCATGAAGTACTTGAACTAGCACTTTTTCCTCTGTTTGTTGTATGTGTGTCTTTTTAAAAACAAAATATATTACACATCAACGGAACTGAGGTAGAGCGAGTCTCCAGGAGTTCACATCTCTGAGGATCTGTCCTGGCAGCAAAACACTTCAGCTCTGGTTAAAAAAGCACAACAACGCCTGTACTTCTTGAGAAGCCACACGAAATCTCATCTGTCACTGGGGATTTTAACAAATTTCTACTACTGCATCATTGAAAGCATCCTGACCAACTCCATGACCGTATGGTACGGAGGCTCCACTGTGTGTGAACGTAAAGCCCTGCAAAGAGTGGTCAAAACTGCCCAACGCATGACTGGCAGCCAAAAACCTGCCATTGAACACATTTACCACAGCAGATGTCTACGCAGAGCTCATAACATTTATCAAGGACTCTTCACATCCCAGTCATAAACTGTTTAACCTCCTACCATCAAGAAGGAGATACAGGAACTTATGCAGCAGGGGTCTCATTTATAAAACTGTGCGTAGGATCCCTACTAAAAGTTTACGTACGCCCAAAAGCCAATAATAGCGTACGCCAAAAAATTTCGATTTATAAAACCGTGCGTACGCACACCTGTAAGCAATGTTCCCGCAGATGTGCGTACGTGAACCAGCCTCATATCCCGCCCTGTACACGCCCATTACACGCTCCACAACTGCGCGGGAACGAGAGTGGACCTCGTTATAATGAGTTTTATCTGCGGTTTAAAAATGGGGTGAGGAGCCAGCGTCTCAGGGGGTAGCCACTGTCGCCTGCAGGTTATAATTATATTAAAAGCAAAATTGTTATTATATTAAAAACTAAATTTTTACAGATTCTACTTTTTAATATTGTTAAATATAAGCAAATTCATTTTCATATGGTGCCCTTATACTAACATGAGTGCAGTCAATTGCACCGATTACATTTGGGAAACCAGACATTTTAATTTCGGCATATACCATTCAAAACGACAGATATTATGGCACTCAGGGACAGCTGTGATATACCAGACCTATAGGGTGAGATGATAGATTCCAATAGAATTATTTCATATACAAAAAGGTCTTAGACAAAGTTGAGGATAACTTTATATATATGTATATATAAACTATAATTTACCTGTCTGCCAATTCCCGCTGGAAACAGCCGGTTGCCAAGAACCCCAGAGTGGTGAGGACTTGTTTTTGGACTGGGATGTCATGGTTCCGGCGTGTTGCCCTCTCTAATACTGGACTCAATTCAGCACATACTGTAGATCCAAGAGCACAGCTCTAGGAAATCTAAATCGGCTTATTAGCCAGTCATCATAATGGGCCAGGAAATCATCATGGTCCCTGAAATCTCGTTCTCTCCTTATTCTGCCATTGGATTACCTCCAACGGTGCCAGCAGTGCCATCATGAAGCATTACATACCCGGGTCACCGGAGGATTCATATGTTTCTAACAATTAATTTGTGGGCGAAAATTTAAGACTAAAATGTTATAGTGAACACGTGCTTCTTCATGACGGTTTTGTAATGAACACCGTAATAGTTAGGACCGATGATGAGTAGCGATTGTGCTTCATGAATGTATTTGCAGACTTTGACATTTTATGATTTATGTACATTAAGGATAATATTTCGTCTTTAAACTGTGTTCTGCAGTTCTCTAATAAAAGGGTATTTCATGCTATTCTGTATCACATAGTCGCTCCATCTCGCCTGTGCTCCCGTTGTGGACAATGTGACTGTAAGGCAGAGCTGATTATTATTATTATTATTATTATTATTATTATTATTATTATTATTTTGAATACATTTTGAATTACGTTTGGATTTTACTAGATGTATATAGCCTAAAACAATTGGCACAAATAACACTGTTGGATTTAATCTTCATGATAATGTGGATATAACCTATGAAATGGAGTGAAAATTAAATGTCATTAATTCTTATAATTTGCGATGGGTTGGCACTCCATCCAGGGTGTATCCTGCCTTGATGCCCGATGACGCCTGAGATAGGCACAGGCTCCCCGTGACTCGAGAAGTTCGGACAAGCGGTAGAAAATGAATGAATGAATGAATAATTCTTACAATCGTTCTTCTCACATATTTTCTACAATCTAACTTCAGTTCACGACCTCACCATCTGTGTCGCCAATTCCCTTTGTCTCCAGAATGTGCGTACGCACAGCTCAAAGTTTGCTTATAGGTGCTTACATTCTCCTGTCAAGTTTGTTTTTATAGATCACAACCTTTGCGTGGGAACTGGCGTACGCACGTTTCCAGCCCCGTTTTGTGCGTACGCACGCTTTATAAATGAGACCCCAGAACCAGCAGGTTCAGGGACAGCTTTTTCCATCTACCATCACACTACTGAACTCTACACTACACCGCTAGATCACTACAAAACAAACACAAAACAAAACACTGTATACAACCTCTGTACAATACATGTACATATTACATAGTTTCTTTTTTACTCCTCATTACATCTGCACTTTTATCTATATGTGTATATAATGTGTGTGTGTGTGTGTGTGTGTTATTTTATTTATATATATATATATATATATATATATATATATATATATATATATATATAAAGTAGACTGTTTATTCATTCATTATTCACTTATAATATATTATAAGTAGACTGCTAATTCCTTAAATGCCATAATCTTGTAACCTTTCACTCTGCACATTCCTCTTCTATGTCATAGCCTTAGAACCATTTCCACTTGCTGTAAATATGCTAGATATTGATCTGCAATTTGCACGACTGCTACATTTTGCACTTCTGTTAGATGCCAAACTGCATTTTGTTGCTGTGTACCTGTACAATGCAATGACACTAAAGATCTATCTATCTATCTATCTATCTATCTATCTATCTATCTATCTATCTATCTATCTATCTATCTATCTATCTATCGTATAAATTCTGTGGAAATTGCAAAAGCACACTGCTCAGTAACATACCCTTTATTTCCTGAAAAATAAAGGAATGTCACCATTCTTCTCTTCTTAGAATCTGAAATGATGCATCAAATGGATTTAATGTTTTGTTTCGGTTCTATGCGACATCATCTTTGTTAAATGTCTGTCTAAAATATAAAAATGTAAAAAATAAATAGATGGATAGATAGATAGATAAAAACACCTTTCCTTGTTCATCACCAGAGATTTTTCTTCCTCTGTAGGCCCTTCCCCCATTCACTTTTACTTGTAATGGAGGCAGGATTACCAGGATTAACTGTTGCTCAGTTTCCACACAGTCGTCCCTCTTGTACAGTATGGGTGAGTGCATGCATGTGTGTGGAGCTCACAGTACAATTCGGATTCAATTTTAAAACACGCAGCTTAACTCTCTACCAGACTGCATCTGGCACGAAACCTGAAGTAAGATCATTTATTTTATTTTTTATTTTTCTGTTTGTCCAACCCTTGTATTGCTGAAAAAAAATTATTTATTTCATAATTAGCTTTAAACTGTTCATAATAGTGACTAGTGTATCAACTACAAAGATTTCTTTATTTAGACTGTAATTGGTGAACTGACAGGTGAATCTTACGATCAATCTATCTCTTAATTTAATCCAAGAAAGTAACCTTTTTCCTTTTCACTTAACATGCAGAATTTGTGGCATTTGTACATACTGTAGATGATTTGTCTGTGTACTGTAAACAGCCAGTTGTATTATATATTTTTTTAATATTCCTTATTTATACTTCATCAGATTAAAAAAATATATATATTTCTTTTGTATGAAAAAAATTTTCAATGTTATAAATGGAAAAAATGACAAAATATCAGAACGAATGATCATTAATCCATAACGTGATCGCAGGCAGTTAAATGAGAGGAGAGCTTGATTTAATAAACTTTATCAATCTAGGCAAATTGCAATGCTGCATCTTTTTTATGAGCAGTTGGAAGCTAGTAGCATGAGAATGCAGAAGTGACAATCTTGGTGCATATTTTGTATACATTTTAGCAGCAAAACAGACCATAAACTGACGTACACCTTTCTAGTGAACAGGGTTTGTGAGTTCAGTTTGTGCTCTGACACACCAATGCTATTGTTATAAGGTAGCTTTTTGTTATAGTTAAAATAAAGAATATATTTTTGGACTATACCATTTGTTAATATTTATTAAATAACATGTAGGTTTTTTGACCTGAGGCTAGGGGCTTTAGGACCGACAAGCTTCTCTCTATCCAATTAATTTTTCTTTGTGTAAATTAAATGCTCTTTTTTTCTATTCGGTGATGCTACAGAGTTTGTGTTAGTCCAGTGAGTTTAAATAATGAAAAAAGCAAACAAAAAAAAAAGCATTTGTGCCTGTAAAGTTTTCTTATTCAGTGAAGTTGCATTTGTGCACTCCTGCACTACCTGATAGTTCTGCCAAAAGAGGGACAGTTTGTTTCGTACACCTATTTTATAAATATTGTGACTTGTTTTTATACCTAAGGGTTCCTTTTTTAACTAGTTGTTATGAAGGAAGTTATTGTTTCCCATAGACAACATTTTTATCACGTCTCATGGTTCAGCTTGGGCATCTTGTAAAGCATGTTTCGCATTCATTTGTTATTTGTTAAACTTCCACACATACATTTTTAAAAGTATGGGTGGTGTTGATTAAAGGTGTTCTCTTCATGTTCCTCAATTTAAATCGGAGAGTTAAAAAGAAAAACAACTTTTTACTTTTTGGGCGTTAACATGCATATAGAATTTCACCTTCTGTATTGCAGAGAGGTGCCTTTGGGATTAATGAAGACCACACTACACCTTCCTGCTTCACTTCTCAAAACAATAAAGTGTGAGGCTATTTTTGTGCCCATGACAGTCGTTACATCATTTACAAAATGATATTTTTGCGGAGGAAGTATCAGAAGAAGTTGGTGCTGATCATCTTGATTTTGTGCTTCATGGTTGGGATCTACCTACTGGACTTGAATATTGATCAGAGAAGGTATGGAGAGGCTTCACAATGCTGATTTAATCTGTGTTATGTATGAAATAGGATCCTCAATGTATTGGAAAGGCAAGGTCAATTCTTTAGTTTTTTTATACACTATATAAGATTTACAGGTTTGTGATTGCAAGCATACAAAACCAATAAATGGGAATTTCAGCTTTGATTTTCTGATATGTTAAAATTCACCACACGCTCCACTATAAGAGGAACACCTGTACAGCAATAATCTGAGCATTCAATCATGTGATGCCAGAACACAGATACAGATCAAATATCAGATATGTGACTTTAACAATGGCATGGATGTTGGTGCCAGATAAGCTGTTTTTTTTTCGGAAACTGCTTATCTGAGATTTTCATACACAACAGTCACATTTTTCACAAAATACAACAAATTAAGTAGAAAGTGGAAACGTCAGAATGGATTCAGCTAAGTCTACAGTTCAAACTCAATAATCAGTCTTTACAACTGTGGTGAGCAGAAAAGTATCCCAGAATGCACATCAAATCTTGAGATGGAAGAGCTACAACAGAAGACGACCACATCAAGTTCTATTTCTGTCAGCTGTCATGAAGACAGCTGACAGCTCAACTACAGTTGAAGACTGGAAAAAGGCCTGTAGGTTTTTTCATCTTCATTTGTCCAGGTTTTTTTTTTACTTTATAATGCCCATAATAACCAAATATTCCTGTTTTTTGCTGACAGGAGTGGAACTCAATGGAGATCTTATACTGTTGAAGCCCACCCTTATTGTTTTGTGTGTGTGTATGTTGAGACGTTGTAGTTGTAAAGAGTGGTGTTAATGTCTTTCCTAGTAGCTCAAACCATTCAGACCTTTTTTCTCTGATCTCTCTCTCACAGAAACTGTTGCTGGTTCAATTTGTGAACTTTAACTGCAGCTCTTGACACATAACTGCATGAATGCTCAGGCATTCTTAACAAAATGAACAGTGAGCCTGCAGTACATGTGTTGGAGTAGTGACCTTGGACACCTTTTGTTTGAACTCACCCATTTTACATGTGATCCAAAATAATGAAACAAGAGAATAACAGGGCATACCTAGGCAACAAGAAACACCAGTCAGGTTCATTGTTTAAACAATAAATACCTTTTTGAACGTCCTACGTTTTGGTTTCACCTGTAAAAACTGCAGGTGTTATAAGATACAGTAGATAAGAAAGCTACCTACTGGAGAAATGCAAGCAATTTTGAAGCTGAGAAAAGAGAAAATAAAATCAAAGCCATTGCACAATCATTGGGTATAGCCAATATAACAATGTAAAATGTCCTGAAAAAGAAACCACTGGTATCTTAACAATCAGACAAACACTGAACAGGTCGGCCAATGAAAATGATAGCAGCTGATGTAAAATGTCCTGAAAAAGAACATTGATGACAAACAACTGATAACAGAAACATTGTGAGAGAGGTGAAGAAAAACATCAAAAACACAGCCAGTGATATAACCAAAAGCTTCCATAGGACACAGGTGAATGTATCATAACCAACCCATTTTTTGAAGATGATAGCAAAAATATAGAGATCAAGCCAGTCATCGACAATAAGATTCAAAAGAACTGATTGTATTTTTGTGTGAATTCCAGAGAGGATCCATAAAAGTTCTGGAACCAAAATTAGCTTCCATAAAAGTGATGGAAAGGCCAACGTGTGGAGAAAGAAATGATCTGCCTATGATCCAAAACATACAAGCTCGGTCAAGCACGATAGTTGTTTGAACCTAAGCATAGCAATAGAAGGACTGTTTACAGTTTTAGATGTGAATATTAAAAATTAAATTATGTATTAATAAGAATTAAATAAATTTTCCTTTCGAGCATTTGCTCTGCTTTGCATGGTCCGTGAGAAAATATTTGGGAATCATGGGTTTAAAAGGATCTGATTATGGTTTGATGTCAGTTGGTGTTTTGTAGTTCTATTGTCACAGAAAAGCACTGGATAAAGAAATGGTACTATTGTCAGTGGCTTTATTTCCATTAAAATAACTTTCACAGGAAAACAAAACTAATGATATTTTTTTTTGTTAATGATGCCACATTAATGCTTCAGTAAATATTCAAATATAGTTACACTGTTAATTCACTAATTGTTGATTAATGGTGTTCATTGCTGACAACAATGTTTGTTCGTAGGTATAGCTAAAGTTTTTTGTTGTTGTTTTGTTTTACATTTAAAGATTACAGGTCATAAAGATATACTGGGAAAACTACCATTGGAATGATATGTGGTCTTTCAAACTTGCTCTTTTTAATAAGGGAAAGAAAATAATACAAATAAAAGACCAATTTACAAACAATGACACAATAGTGCGTGTTTATTCTAATGAAGACAAAATGGTGGAACAAACTGGAAATTCTCCATTGAAGCCTGTTAAATCGGACCAACTCTCAGAACTAGGCTTCTTTGGTGATGAATATGCCGTCAATGATGATATGCCACAAACTGTAAGTATTTCAGCTTCCATTATTTGTAGACTTTGTGTGTTGGTGTTGATATTCGGTGCAGATTGATATACAGACTTTTTTTTAATTATATGCCAAATAATCCCACATGATAGCAGGAATGTGGTGGTGTTTGTATATAAACATGTAAAAATTGCATGTATACAGTATGTACAACTCTCCAAAACAGCTTCAGTCTTAATCACACGTAGAGCTGAAAATTGTTTTTCATCACTAATGAAGTAAGGAACATGAGAGATGAATTGGAATGCTTACTACACCCAAGGCTTCTTCACCAGGCACATCAGTGCCTGATCTCACTAATCCCCACAGTAATCTCCACAGCCATGTTCCAAAATTCAACCTTCCCAGAAAAGTGGAGGTTATTAAGACGTAATGCCCACCATGTAGCATATATATATATATATATATATATATATATATATATATATATATATATATATATATATATACGTATATATATATATACGTATATATATATATATACGTATATATATACATATGTGTATATATATATATATATATATATATATATATATATATATATATATATATATATACATATATATATGAAATAAATTAAATAAATTAAAATTAAACCTGCATGGCCAAACAAGGAGATTTCTTTTTATCATTCTCACAGTGTAGGTAGTTACTGGGTGTTAAATAACACCCAGTAAAGAAAAATTGAGAATCACTTGTAAGTGCATATAAATGTTTTATATGCATAAAAATTACACTTTCCTGTAATTAAAGTAATATTTTCACTGAAAATTGTTTATCTTGTTTGGTACATTTCAAATGGCCAAAAAGAAGAGGCTTCCTCCTTCTTTTAAGAATCATGCCATGGTCAAATGTTAGTCATTTTAGTGTCACTTCATTTATTTAAATGTGCTTAAACATGTAACTGAGTGTTTATTTCATTTTGCATATCAGAACTGTCCCAGCAGCATTCAAAAAAAGGTGTTACAGACTGACTTTGCTAAGATATTCTTGCCCAGTGTGCCAGTCTTGCAGTGGGCGAAGCATTACACTAAGCCAGAATATAAGCGGTTATCCCACTACCACGGTGCCCATGGATGGGGTAGTGTCAGTGCTGATGGTGAGTTCTTTTGGTACTGCTAGGATTTGTTATGTACTGTATGTCAGAGTAAGAGCAGTGACAGAATGACATTAGGTTAATGGACCAGACTGGACCCAGTAGCTGAAGCGTGCCACATCTGCTTATTCACATAAACTGCAAATAGGCTTAACCTATTTACATTTACATACAAAAGTGCTTTTAAGTCTCTATCAATGAATACACTGGGTGACTAGGTTACAGACTTAACCTATAACTCTGTTCAGGGTTTGTTTTTTGTAATATACACACAAACAAACAGAAAAAGTGCTAGTTCAAGTGTTTCGGGAAGAGATACAGTAGGTATTCACCCATCATTTAAAGATAGCCAGTGACTCAGATGTTCATACATGTAGGGGAAGTTCATACCACCACTTTAGTTACAGAAAAGATAAGAGTCTTGTTGTATACCTACTTCTTACTCTGAGAGATGGTACTGTAGGACCAGTAGCAGTGCTGGGATCTCTGAGGGTGTGAGGTGCAGTGTGAGGAGTGAGGAGGGCTTTGAGGTAAGAGAGAGCTGGTTCATTTTTGACTTTGTAGACAAGCATCAGTGTTTTGAATCCGATGCATGCAGCTACTGAAAGCGAGTGGAGGGATCACAGCAGCGGGTGGTATGTAAGAACTTAGACAGGCTGAAAACAAGTTGCGCCGCTACATTTTGGGTCATTTGCAGAGGACCAATTACTTCCATAGGTAGACCTGCCATAGGTAGACCTGTCATCATGAGATTACAAGAGACTGAACAAGTACCTGAGCAGCCTGTGGGGACAAAAATGGCATGGATCTCCCCTTCAGTCACAGCTCACAGTGTAGAGATATTGCAATAATGATCAGCAGTACAGTTTTGCTCAGATTGAGTTTCAACTGATGAGCTAATCTATTTAATGTTATGCAGGGGCCTCAAATGACATATGCCTTTTGTACAACTGTCTTTATTACTGCTAATTTTTATATTTCCAGTTTTGAATGAATCTTTGGCCATTTTAAACACTTCTGCGAACCGCCTGATGTTTGATGACCGGGAGAAGAGAGAGAACAAATCTCAGTGTATCCGCTGTGCTGTTGTCGGAAATGCAGGAATCTTGAATGGGTCAAAGAAAGGCCATGAGATTGACCAGAACGACTATGTGTTCAGGTGAAATTATATTTAGGCTGTCTTTTTAAGGAAAATAAGTCAAACCATATAGCAATATATAAAATATATTCACCCACTCTAACATGCATTGCCTTTTATCCTCTATTAATATAGCCACAGTACACTGATGGTTGTACTGGGGAGCACGGTGGCTTAGTGGTTAGCACGTTCGCCTCACACCTCCAGGGTTGGGGGTTCGATTCCCGCCTCTGCCTTGTGTGTGTGGAGTTTGTATGATCTCCCCGTGCCTCAGGGGTTTCCTCCGGGTACTCTGGTTTCCTCCCCAAGTCCAAAGACATGCATGGTAGTTTGATTGGCATTTCTGGAAAATTGCCCGTAGTATGTGAGTGAATAAGAGTGTGTGTGTGCCCTGCGATGGTTGACACTCCATCCAGGGTGTATCCTGCTTTGATGCCCATTGACGCCTGAGGAGTTCGGATAAGCGATAGAAAATGAATGAATGAATAAATGATGGTTGTACTGATATCATCCATAGAGTGTTAAAATCACTTTTGTATGTCACTCTGGATAAGGGTGTCTGACAAATGCCGTAAATATAAATATCTCCAAATGTAAAGAGTCCAACTTAAGGCTGATCCTGCATGTGTGATATTCAAAACTATGACACTTTTGGATGCATATAATGTAACCAAAGCAGTGGGGAATGTGGTAGCCTAGTGTTTAAGGTGTTGGACCACCAATCAGAAGGTTGTTAGCTCAAATCCCAGGTCCACCAAACTGACACTGCTGGGTCCCTGAGTAAGACCCTTAACCCTCAGTTGCTCAGCTAAATATGCATATAGTTTAAATGAGATAACTGTAAGTCACTCTGGATAAGGGTGTCTGCCAAATGACTTAAATGTAGTGGCGTGGTAGAGATGTTCGACTACTGATGGGAAGGTTGTGAGTTCGATTCCCAGGTCCACCTAACTGTAACACGAATTTTATTATGTATAGATGGTTAAAGCACTCTTTATGCACATGACAATAAACATGCACATTCATGCATTTAACTATGTAAGCATTTTTCAGACACATAACCTTAATATAAATTAGGACATCTTAAGATATCTTTATCTATCTTAGATGGCAACAGACATTTCATTTATCAGCATGGCTTGGATTTCCTTTTTGGATCAATAAAGTATCTTACATTACAATACATTATATTGTACCAGCTCTGCTGTATGGGTTAGAGACTGTAGCGGTGAGGAAAAGACATGAGACAGAGATGGAGATAACAGAGATGAGGATGTTGAGGTTCTGTTTAGAAGTGGACAGGATTAGGAACAAGCACATCATAGTGACAGCTAAGGTTGGCTGTTTTGAGGACAAGATCAGAGAGGTTAGATTGAGATGGTTTGGACATGTATACAGAGGAGGAAGATGGTTATATTGGTAGAAGGATGTGTGAGATGGAGCTGCCAGGTACGTGGTCAAGAGGAAGGTCAAAGAGGAGATGTGTTAATTAATGAATGTGTTAATAAAAGTTAATTGGTGCGACAGTCGTTTGCCTCACACCTCCAGGGTTGGGGGTTCGATTCCCACCTCCGCCTTGTGTGTGTGGAGTTTGCATGTTCTCCCTGTGCCTCGGGGGTTTCCTCTGGGTACTCCGGTTTCCTCCCCCAGTCCAAAGACATGCATGGTAGGTTAATTGGCATCTCTGGAAAATTGTCCGTAGTGTGTGAGTATGTGAGTGAATGAGAGTGTGTGTGTTCCCTGCGATGGGTTGGCACTCCAGGGTGTATCCTGCCTTGGTGCCCGATGACGCCTGAGACGCACAGGCTCCCCGTGACCCGAGAAGCTCGGATAAGTGGTAGAAAATGAATGAAACGGGAAAAGCCAAAAGTAGAAGAAATTACACTGTGCAAAATGTTTTAGCATGAAAGCAAAGGTTAATAGGTTTAAGTACAAAAACAACATGCAATATTATAATAAATTAATAAAATGAACCCCTCTCTTTCCTTCAGGACAAATGGTGCAGTTATTAAAGGCTTCGAAGCGGATGTTGGCTCACGTACATCTTTCTATACCTTCTCCACAAACACCTTACGCAACTCTCTGAGAAGTTATGCACATATGGGCTATAAACATGCTCCACAGTCCACGGTAAGGAACAGTTCAACTCTGGCTACACAGCATTCACAAAAAATGTCTAAAACAAAAAAGCTAAGTAAGCTACGGGTTATTACGTAGGTAGCTGGATTGCAGCTTGGCTAATATTAAACTGGTGAATGTTTATATGCTGAAAAGGAAAATGAATTAGATGGAATATGAAACAACAATTTCTTCTGTAAATTACTGTTAGGGAATATAACTACTTTCAGCTATTGTGTGCTAGCTTTCATTTTATAATAAAAAAAAAAATTAATTTGAAAAATGAAAGTGAGAGAACCTAATTTACAAGAGAAAGAATTTTTGCTGTCCTCTCTCTCTTACACACACTCTCTCTCTCTCTCTTTTTTTTTAAATTTGTCACAATTCTTTTATCTTTTCCCCCTCTTTCTCTTACTTCACATTTCCAGGAGACGAGGTACATTTTCCTGCCTGATCATGACCGGGACTATATTCTCATGAGAGCTGCATCTCTGCAAATACCAATCCCAAAAGGGAAAGACCGGAGTTCTACGTAAATACTGCAGATTCTTACTAATTTAATACGATTATCTTAATATACCCTTCGGAATACATATGATGTTAGAGACACAAGCTGGTAAATACCTTTTTTTTTTGGTTCTCTTAGGCCTCCCAATTATTTTGGACCTGATGTAACTGTAGACAAGTTTAAAATGTACCACCCTGACTTCATCCGTTACCTCAGGAACAGGTGAGGATAGGTGTTTAACACAGTGCTTATGTTTAACACCCATGTTGTTATAAATAAGAGTTTTTGTAACATATTATTAGATAGATAGATAGATAGATAGATAGATAGATAGATAGATAGATAGATAGATAGATAGATAGATAGATAGATAGATAGATAAGAAAGAAATGTTTATTCAATTTTGATCACAATCAGTTTGATACTTTAATGTTGTTGAACATCCATAAAATTAGTCCTTACAGTTTTACAGAGAACAGAAAAGAAAAGCCTTCACAAATGGATCAAATATTTGATATTACTTGTACAAAAATCAGGTTAGCATCCTATTTTATCCTGTAACCTGTCAAGCACCACTGATTTATTTGCTGAAAATAAAAAGAACAAAAATGAGCATCAATAGTTCAGCTTTGTTGGTGTTAAGTTACCTTTAGTTAAGCATGAACACACTCTTAGTTGGAATTTACATTTCACCGGACAAAGATTTGCCCGAAACCGAAACTGAAGCATGGAAGTGTTCAGTCATTTTAACAATAGACATAAAATCAGTTTGTTAATTCAGATTTTCTGTCCTCAAACATCAGTAGATCGTGTACCATCAGTTAGAATTCTACTTACTTTTGTAATATTTATTATTTGAGTATTCTTGTTTGTTCACTTCATTACTGTCTGTATAAACAGTGTAGAAATGTAAATATCTAGTCTAGTGTCTAGAGTCTTTAGGCTACAATGACATTTCTCTTTGTCATGCTGTAGGTTTCTGCACTCAAGCAGACTCAATGGCAGACTTAAAAACATTTACAGGCCGTCTACAGGAGCCGTGATGCTGCTGGCCGCGCTTCATAAATGTGATGAGGTAGATTTCATTCTTTCAAAGTTACTTAAAAGTGCTCTATTTTCAGCATCATTTTATTTCAGAGACATTTCTTAAAGATTTTTTTAATGATGATTCTATTTTGATTACTGCTACACTGCTATTCAACTTTTTGAATGAGTTTTATTAGCTTCAAAATGAATTCATTGTTTGTTGTAATGCACAAAGGTAAATGCCTACGGATTTATGACACCCGACTTCAGGAAATATTCAGACCATTATTACGACAAAAAGCCTCAGAGGGTGCATTTCTTTGCCAATCATGATCTGCGAATGGAGTTGAATCTGTGGCAGAAGTTGCACAAGGCAGGACTGATAAAGCTCTACATGCGAACATGACCCTACCTGCAATGAAGTGAATTAGTGAACTGTGACATTTAAGTGCCTCTGGATTTGGCCTACCTCACCTAAACATAAGAGTGTAGGTAAAGACAAGGTGTGTGTGTGTGTGTGTGTGTGTGTGTGTGTGTGTGTGTGTGTGTGTGTGTGTGTGTGTGTGTGTGTGTGTGTGTGTGTGTGTGTGTGTGTGTGTTTGCAATGTGTGACATGCGTGTGTGTGACTCGTGTTTGTGTTACTAAATAAACAATCTTATATAAAGTTTATACATTCATAGATTTGTGGACATTTTTAATAATTTCATGCCATTTGTTGAATGTAACTTTTTTAAAACAATGAAGATAGTTGTATGGATGGCAGGACAATTAGGAATACTATTGTTACTTCAAATAAGACAGGAAAAAAGACATACAGTAATGTCTTGAATGTATTTCCGAGGTTTAATTGCATCAATTCAAAGAGACTTCTGCTTTTTTTGGGAAAAAAAGATTTAAAATAAAATTCATTATTAAATTAAAGGCTTCTCATGGCTTCTTTTTCACTCAATTGATTTCAAATAATTCAAGGTTGTCATATTTGCCACTTACTCATTCTGTGGATGAAAGGATTGCTTAATTCCACAGTTAAACAGGTCACACACATTATACAATGACATTTTTATGAATGCAGCAGATAGTTTGATACTTTTCTATGATTACACAGCAGCGACTTGGTTCATACTGTATAAGTTAAATAAAATGTTTTATGTTTACTCGAGATTAAATAATTCTCAGAACGCTGTAAATGTTAAGTATTTTGCACGTTTTCGCCCTCTTGTGGCAAATTCATGTAAGTGCACACTTCCCTCAATTGCAGGCTAATTTATGTAGCCTTTTAAATGACGTTGGAGTGGAGTTGCAGATCATTTATGATCATTTAACAATTCAATTTAACACAGCGCTTTTAACAATGCACACTGACTCATATGCAGCATATTTTAAAAAAAGTTTAAAAAGAAATCAATATTTACCAGTTGTATTTAATCCCTAGTGTGAATATTATGAACCATTGTTCTCTGTTCAGTATTCTTATTTTATACAATTTCAGACAGATTTCTTCAATAACAGCTTCCTGTAGTTATAATATCTGGAGAATAAAGGCTTAGGTCTCTCTCTCTCTCTCTCTCTCTCTCTCTCTCTCTCTCTCTCTCTCTCTCTCTCTCTCTCTCTCTCTCTCTCTCTCTTCTCCTCCTCCTCCTCTGTTTCTCTCTGCAAAGCCTCTTTAATACTGGCCACTTATCATTCTCAGCATGAGCTCTGCTCTGCCTTTGTAGCTTCAAAATAATAAAAAAATGATAAAAATTAGATAATAGAATAAAAACATAAAAAAGATCTGGCTGAATAAAAAAGCTGTTGTAGGGATTGAACACAAATTGTAAAATCCTTTAGTTTTGTAAGGCTGGTGGCCATAAGGAATGATGAATGCCAAAGACATTTCCACCCAACAGAGACAAAGCTGTATATATTCAAGTCATGGCTAATCAATTGAATTTCGTAATGAAGTCTGTACACATTTGGCTCTATTCAGCCATTACTGCAATTTGAATTACACCACAAAGGGTTTTGCTTCATGTCTAGCATTACCTTACAATCTAAATTAAAAAGAATAAACAAGGCAAATGAATAAATAGTTAGTAAATAGTAAAAGTCATCCACTCTACTTATTGTCTGTATCCACTGTGCTCTTAATACAGGTATGGCAGAGTTCACTTAGAAGAGGTTTACACATTAACTAGTTTATGCATCTATAGTGAAGTATTGGAAGAATTACTTCAGATGAAATGTCTCTCCGTAGGTTAATAAATATGTAAATACATACATACATACATACATACATACATACATACTGTACATACATGCATGCATCCACTACTAAGATTCTCTGGATATTAATATTTATTATTTTGCACACACACACACACACACACACACACACACACACACACACACACACACACACACACACACACACACACACACGAACAGAACACCATGTATGTTTTTAACTCTTGTCAGACATGGATATTTCTCTGAAATGTAACAATCATAGACATTTGATCACACAATAAATTACTATGCAATAAAGCGCAATAAATTGTCACGAATATTCAGTATTGCAAACATAATACACACGTTCCTTACACTCATACCTGAGAAACACCTGTTGTTTTTTGCTAGGTTTATTGCCAGATACTTCTTTGGGGAAATTAAAAAATGTTTTTTAGTTTTACAATTATATCAAAATATTGTCTCTAACAAACAATACGAAGCTCTTGTGTTTAAGAACCTTTAGAGCCGTGTATACCTTAAGGAAGCGGCAACACACAGCTCCGCAACGGACAGCATGGCTTGCGGTTAGGGTTGCCTGGAGATTACTCTAGAGATTTAAAGTGCTTAATTGTTTGATCCTGTCTAATTATTTGGTGTCAGCACAATTCCCTGTTAACTGCTCCCTGGTGGATGCTTCACTTGACCTGGCTGAAAACATTAGATTGGTTGTGCAGTGCACTATTGATATTTTTAGCATCACATGTAAACTCAGGGGAAATTGGGCTCTGTTTACTTTTCCAGTATTTTGTAACATAAAGTGCAAACATCATCCATTTATGCATCCATATGCTATCTATCCATCCATATGTTTCTCTGTCCCTCTATCTATCCATCCATTTGCTATTTATCCATCACTCTGCCTGTATAGCTATCCACCCATTTATCCATCCATCCTTCCATCCATCCACCTGTCTGTCTGTCTGTCTGTCTGTCTGTCTGTCTGTCTGTCTATCTATCTATCTATCTATCTATCTATCTATCTATCTATCTATCTATCTATCTATCGTCTGCCTGCTTGTCTGTCTTTCCATCTATGTTTCCATCTGTTTAGATTAACTCAATCTATCCATCCATTTTGTTTCTTTGTCATCTATCAATATCTATCTATCAATCTCTATAAGTCTATCCATTCATCTGTTATCTATCCATCACTCTGCCTATGTAGCCATCCATCTATGCATCCATTTCTTTATTCATCCATCCATCTGTCCATCCACCCAGCCATCCATTTATCTGTGTGCATGTCAAGAAGTCAAGAAGTCAAGTCAAGAAGCTTTTTATTGTCATTTCAACCATATATAGCTGTTGCAGTACACAGTGAAATGAGACAACGTTTCTCCAGGATCAAGGTGCTACATAAAACAAAGACAGGGCTAAGGACATGTAAGTAGTCTTAGCCACATAAAGTGCAACTGTGCAACCTGGTGCAAACAGTGCAGGACAAGACAAGCAAGACAGTGCAGGACAAAAGACAGTGCAGGACAAAAACAGTGCAGACATTAAGTTACAAGACAATACAAAAAGTACAAAAAATGCAATACACAAAAGACAATAAACAGTAACAGAAACAGCGCCGACCGACCGGTGTAAATACTGAATGTTCAAACAATATTTTGTGCAGTAAAAGAATGAACAGCAGCAGGTTCTTAGCAGCAGGTCCTTTGGATTATATATGGAGTTGTGCAAAAAACAGCAGATGACTGAGATATTGTCCAATATGTGCAAAACAGCAGAAAAGTGTGCAAAACAGTGTGTGTGTTTTGTGAGGGTCTGTGCAGTCCATACAGATGATGTGTGTGTATGTTGTGCTCAGTATAGTACAGTTCGGTTATTGAGAAGTCTGATGGCTTGTGGGAAGAAACTGTTACGCAGTCTGGTCGTGAGGGCCCGAATGCTTCGGTACCTTTTTCCAGACGGCAGGAGGGTGAAGAGTGTGTGTGAGGGGTGTGTGGGGTCATCCACAATGCTGTTGCCTTTGCGGACGCAGCGTGTGGTGTAAGTGTCCATGATAGAGGGAAGAGAGACCCCAATGATCTTCTCCGCTGTCCTCACTAGCCGCTGCAGGGTTTTGCGATCCGAGATCGTACAGTTCCCAAACCAGACAGTGATGCAGCTGCTCAGGATGCTCTCAATGGTCCCTCTGTAGAACATGGTCAGGGTTGGGGGAGGGAGATGTGCCTTTCTCAGCCTTCGGAGGAAGTAGAGACGCTGCTGGGCTTTCTTGGTGATGGCGCTGGTGTTGAGTGACCAGGTGAGGTTCTCCGCTAGATGAACACCCAGAAATTTGGTGCTCTTGACGATCTCTACAGATGATCCGTCGATGTTCAGCGGAGAGTGGTCGCTCTGTGCTCTCCTGAAGTCCACAACCATCTCTTTAGTTTTGTCCACATTCAGAGACAGGTTGTTGGCTCTACACCAGGCAGTTAGTTGTTGCACCTCCTCCCTGTATGCTGACTCGTCGTTCTTGTTGATGAGACCCACCACGGTCGTGTCATCGGCGAACTTAATAATATGATTCGATCTGTGCATTGCTGCACAGTCGTGAGTCAGCAGAGTGAACAGCAGTGGACTGAGCACGCAGCCTTGAGGAGCTCCAGTGTTCAGTGTGGTGGTGCTGGAGATGCTGTTCCCGATCCGGACTGACTGAGGTCTCCCAGTCAGGAAGTCCAGGATCCAGTTGCAGAGGGAGGTGTTTAGTCCCAGCAGGCTCAGCTTCCCAATCAGGTGCTGAGGGATGATTGTATTGAATGCTGAGCTAAAGTCTATGAACAGCATTCGTACATAAGTGTCCTTATTGTCCAGATGGGTGAGGGCTAAGTGGAGGGCTGTGGTAATGGCATCGTCTGTGGAGCGGTTTGGACGATACGCGAACTGTAGGGGGTCAAGTGAGGGTGGTAGCTGGGTCTTGATGTGCCTCATGACGAGCTTCTCGAAGCACTTCATAACTATGGGTGTGAGTGCAACGGGACGATAGTCATTGAGGCAAGACACTGTAGACTTCTTTGGGACAGGAACGATGGTGGTAGTTTTGAGGCACGTAGGAACAACGGCGCTGCTCAGGGAAATGTTGAAGATGTCCGTAAAGACATCCGCTAGCTGTTCCGCACATTCTCTGAGCACCCTGCCAGGAATGTTGTCTGGTCCAGCAGCCTTCCGTGGGTTAACTCTGCATAGAGATCTCCTCACGTCGGCCGTGGATAGACAGAGTACCTGGTCGTCGGGACGAGGGATGGTCTTCCTTGGCGTAACGTTGTTCTGTACCTCGAACCGAGCGTAGAACTCGTTCAACGCGTCTGGGAGGGAGGCGTCGCTATCACAAGCAGGTGAAGCTGTCTTGTAGTTTGTGATCGCCTGTATGCCCTGCCACATGCGCCGGGTGTCACCGCTGTCCTGGAAGTGGCTGTGGATTGTCTGGGCATGTGCACGCTTTGCCTCTCTGATGGCTCGGGACAGTTTGGCCCTTGCTGTTCTTAGGGCCACCCTGTCCCCTGTTCTGAAGGCTAGGTCCCTAGACCTCAGCAGAGCATGCACATTAGCATTCATCCACGGCTTCTGGTTGGGGCGTGTAGTGATGGTCTTGGAAACGGTCACGTCATCAATGCACTTGCCGATGTAACTGGTCACTGCTGACGTGTACTCCTCCAAGTTGACGGAGTCGCCGTTGGTTGCAGCCTCCCTGAAGATATTCCAGTCAGTGCACTCAAAGCAGTCCTGAAGAGCAGAAGTGGCTCCTGCTGGCCAGGTTTTCACCTGCTTCAGAACCGGTTTTGAGCGTCTGACGAGTGGTCTGTATGCAGGAATTAGCATAACAGTGATGTGGTCTGAGTAGCCGAGGTGGGGGCGGGGCTCCGCACGGTACGCGCCGGGAATGTTTGTGTAAACAAGATCCAGCGTGTTTTCACCTCTCGTAGCAAAGTCCACATGCTGATGGAATTTAGGGAGCACTGACTTAAGATTTGCATGGTTGAAATCTCCGGCGATGATAAAAAGTCCGTCGGGGTGAACATTCTGTAGGTCGCTAATAGCTCCGTATAGCTCACTTAGCGCCTCTTTAGCATTAGCGCTAGGAGGAATGTAAACTCCGACAATGTAAACAGTAGTAAATTCCCGTGGTAAATAAAATGGTCTGCATCTAACAGTCACAAACTCTACTGACAATGAGCAGTAAGTAGAAACAAGCACAGAGTTCTGTTTGTGTTGCATGTTTGTGTGTATGTATGTATTAAGGCCATTGAAGCAAATTTCTAAACTGCCTTCCACAGAGCAGGACAATCTTTTGTGTGGGGAAAATGTAATTTCCTGTGTGCTACTCTGACACTATAATAATTACCCTTACATATCCAAGCTTTATAGAAGAAACAAGTGCAGATTAAAATGCTGGGACTGTTCACCTACTTGGAAATTTATTGCCTCTGTAACTTATTGAAATTTATATAATGCAAATGTCTAACCATGGAAGAATCTATAACCTCCAAGCAACCCATATTTTATAATAGAAATGGGCCAATTACAGCTGTTAGTGAAAACTCACTTCACCAGATACAATCACATTTAATCCAAATCACATGAAATGGCCCTGCAAAAAAAAAATAAAAAAAAAAAAAAATCTGGGACGGACAGCTCCATAAACACGGTAGTCTAATATTAGTAGGTGTTTTGCTGTTAACAAGTCTAAGGTGTGGTGAAGTGTAGTTGGTTTATTACATCACTGTTTATGTAAATACATTTCACATGAACTGATTTAGACACGAGTGACTGTTACAAAAACGCATTTAAAAAGGGATTTGTTATTTGTTCATAAACTATTTTTTCAGCAAAGAAATAAGCAGTGCTGACATTAGATTACAATTTTATTATTTTCATAAAGCTGAAACTCTAAATTGAACTGACATTTGGCATTTGGGATAAATGAAGGTCACTAGCCATTTCAGTCCATCTAAATGTGCCACCTGCAGCTATTTAAATGCAAATAGAATGAGAAGTCTGTGTGTATGTGTGTGAGGCAAAAAGAGTGATGGCTGTAACACAGGAAAAACGAGAGATAGAACGACAGCTGAGCTCAGAGTACCCCGTACACATACAAGCCTCTTATAGTGTTTCCACGGCAACCCTAAACACATGACATGGTGAATCAGAGAAACAGAATACTTGACATTTTAGCTCTATCTCTGAAATAATGTCACACAGGGGACCAAGTGCTGGGCTAATAAAACCTCTGCTGATGATCCCCAGAGATCAATAGAGCTCAGGAGGGATAACAGATCATGTTCTTGTGGGATGTGTGTGAATATTTCTTCATAATATGAGATGAAACCTTTAGTGTTACAATAAGTGTAGCATTATGCCAAACATGTTGTTTGTTGATGCAAACTAGTTAAAATGCAATTAAGCTATTCTGTGAAATGGTTTGCATAGGTTACTACAACAGTTTTAGTTTTGCATTCCCATTTTTTGGGAGTTTTTCCTCTCAAATAATATTTGAACACTAGCATGACTCAGTATGCTGTACATACTTATTATGTAGAATTAGAGACTTTATCTCAATATGGAGGTACAGTGGGAAGCATTGCAACTTGTGTTCGATCCCTAGTGCCTGAGTTCCTGTTTGTAGAGTGTTTTCGCATGTTCTTTTCATGTTTGTGTGGGTTTCCTCATGGTTTTCTGGTTTTCTCCCACAGTTTGATTGATGGATGGATGGATGGATGGATGGATGGATGGATGTTAGTAGCCCATTTTGTTTTTAAAGCATCAGCTTGATCAATGATTCTTAATCCAGCAATAATACTGACATTTTCTGACATTAATACTGACACAAATTCCCAGCAACATTGCTTCACTTAACACATACGTCTTTAGGGAACCTTTAAAAGTTTAAAAGTATGTCGAACTCTACTATGGAGTGTTTGAGATCTAGTTCCCATTAGAAACTTTTTAGGAAAATTCTTCTTTCATCTTCAGCAACCACTTTATCTTCATATGGAAAGCAAACCTATCCTGGGAATATTAGGTGCAAGATGAGGCAGAATTCACCCCAGGAGAATTCACCCCAGGATACCAGTCCACTGCAGGGCACGGTTCATACACTCATTCACACCAGTCTCACACCTACTGACATGATTTGACAGGAGATTGAAACCCAGAGGACCTGAAGAAAAACATGCAAACTAAAAGCAAACAGTAAACTGAGCTGATCCTTAAAGTAGACCTGTATCTGTTTGGCAACAATACTTGTTGCAGTACTGGGCAAGTATTCATTACTAAGTGAATACAAAATCATATAAAATCAGTTGAGTTCATCAGAGAATTTCAATGAAATTGATTCAGCAGATTGATTAGATCGATATTTGGTGTACTGTAGTGTTTAGGTCTCTGTGGTACTGCAAGACTATATAGTTATGTGAATCCTGATGAATTCAAAGTGCATTATATCACTACTACACCACTAAAGAGGTGGCTAAAAATCATCAGATGAATGTCATTTATACAGGTCCTGTCTGTAAAGCATTTATGTGAATCATTGCATTGAGCATCAGACAGAACCGGTGTGAAAGAAAACATTCTGCCCCGCACGTATGCTTTCCGACTTGTGTGTGTGTGTGTGTGTGTGTGTGTGTGTGTGTGTGTGTGTGTGTGTGTGTGTGTGTGTGAGTGTGAAATGTTAGCATAATTTCTGTGGCTGAAAGCTTCTTCAAGCAGGGTTTGTGGTGCATCGTCCCCTCCCCCATCAGCTTCATTCCAGCGCAAAGCAGCGGCAGAGCAGGATGGAGGTCTGTTTCAGCACTGGATAGCTCCATTTTACAGCTTAATTAGTTCCATCAGCTCCATCCAAACACCACAAACTAAATCGTGAATAGATTAGATTAACTACGTGGTGTGTGTGTATATATATACATACACACACACACACACACACACACACACACACACACACACACACACACACACACACACACACACACACACACACACACACTTTCTGACCTGGATGTGGTCTGCTTGCATTTTGTTCCTTTCTCTATGCAGCTATTCGGATAGTGGTTGCTGTCATTTTTAGATATTTGAATTGGATTGATTCCCTGCGTGTGTTGTTGGAAGGAAATGGTTCATCGGCTTTGCTCTTCGCTTGGTGCAGCAAAAATATTCACATCCAGGCTAATGTGGAGCAATGGGAAGAAAAATCAGCGGCCTGCCGTGATGAGCATTCACACCACGCACTGATGAGCCGCTCCGAGGTGGCAGAAATCGTCCAAGCACATCTGGTCGTTTGTAAGCTTCTAACATGTGGGGATGTAAAGAGAACATTTCTGCACCAAAGAAAACAGCACTAATTCCTGCAACGCTGCTCTAATTTATCTGGGACACATCCGTTTTAATGCAAAACTCAGCTGCATTTTCGGGATCGAGAGGATGTCCGCTACTCTTGCGCTCCTGATCATGTCCGCGTCGTATTTCAACCCCGGCTTTGCTCTAGGTTCGCATTTTGATTCAGGTTAGTCTTATTTATCTCTGTCGACATTCAACATACACAACATGTTGTGACTTGTTCTTACGGATAACAGCCTTTTAATGTTGCATCACTACATCTGTACTCAAATCAAAATGCGCTTTAGCTGCAGGGAATGCGGAGCTTAAACAAGAAAAAAAACAAGCCGACTGGTTTATTACTACGGGATTTGCAACGCTGCTGATTATGTTAGTCATATTAAGATAGTCTTCATAGACTATGTTCGAAATGCTCTGCAATTTTTCCACCTGTACATTTGGTCATTTGAGAATAAAAAAGAGGGGGAGAATACATCCTTATCAAGAACAGTCAAAGATTCAGAGCTGTCTTTTTTCACATATATGTAAACACTCATATCCTGACAATACAGGAATAACTGATTGACAGGTGAATAATTGGTTATACTACTAATAGTAATGTTTCATTGGCGTTAATTAATTATTTAATGGGCCAATTGAACGATTAGGTAATGTGCCAGTGAATAAAATAAGTAATTATACTGACATAAACTAATCAGCCATAACATTAAAAACATTGACAGATGAAGCTAATAAGATTTAATAAATCTTGTTACAATTGCAAAAATGGGCAAGTGCAAGGACGTGAGAGACTCTAACAAAGGACAGATCAAATTACCAAAAAAGTTAATTCTGGCTATAACTGTAAGGTTCAGAACACACAGCAAATTACATCTTGCTGATGCAATGTGGTGCTCTGGGCAATGGTCTGCTGGGAAACCTTGGGGCCTGGCATTTATGTGGTTAATACTCTAAGATATACCACCTACATAAACTTTGTTGCCGAACAAGTACACCCTTTCATGGCAACACAATTGACAGTTGCCTCTTTCACAAGGCAGCCTTCAAATTCAACAATTCTCAATCTTTTGGATGTCACATCTTACATGACTTGGATCTACTGCTAATGTCTCAGACTGAGATACACCATCAGAGGTCTTGTCTGCAGAAGCCCATACCTTAACAATTCAGAGATATTTTGGAGATAGACAAAATTAGGCAGTTGCTTTTAATGTTAAAGCTGATTGGTAAATATAACCAAAAGCAAAAGATCAAATACACCAATTGCTTACTCTTGAAAAGTTTATTTTGAATTTGATTTTTTTTTAGAAATTCTTTTCATTGAATATTTTTCATGCTGACTTAAAAAAGGCTATGAGAGAAGGTGACATTCTGAACAACAATAATAATGATTAGCTTAATGGTGTTTAGCACAGATAGGAATGTATAGAAATTTAATGTTACCTGATGTGACCTAACACAGTCACAAACCTACTTTTATTTAATCTAATATCAATCTTGAATTTTGTATTCTATTAGTCTTTATATTATTCTTTATATTAACCTTTTTTCTATGTTTATGTTCTGTAAAGCTGCTTTGAGACAATGTCAATTGTAAAAAGCGCAATACAAATAAACTTGAATTGAATTGAATTGAACTTTTAACTTCTCCTCCCACATTCAATTTCCAGATAAACACATGAATAATCCTGTACTGTTTGATTATCAAGGGAAAAACCTTTTAGCTGAGGACTATAATTAATCTGTCAAATCAGACCATTAAAGTTGTTTCTATCAGGAAGTTTCAGGGAATTTCAGAGAAATCCAGACTAATCAAATGCTTACACAGGCCCTCGAAATCATCTTGAATAGTGAGAGCAGCTCAGCTCGATTTTAAGGGCAAAGCATAATCTCCAGAAACTCTCTGTACTGTATGTCAGACCATTACAGGCCACAATCGTTTATTCTTTGCTATTTTATGGTTCAACGCAGTAACACAAGTGCCTTGCTGGGTTTATGAGTCGAATACTAAGTGAAAGTGATGGCAAATAATTTAGTTTTGGACCCCTGCAGACACAATACCAAGAAACAAATGTATGAAGGTAAAATGCAGAACCTTTCTTCCACTTCCTGCTGTTTTAAATATGATGTGTCAGAGCTGATGGCAAATCTCTAGACTGAGGATTGAGGGTGGAGAGATACAGGTCATAGTCACTGAAGTTTCTCAATCACAGTGTGTGTAGCCTGGAAAAAACAAATAAACAAACCAAAAAACCCATTGTCATCCAAAAGGCATGAAAGATTCTCTTTAGTTTAATTTCTCTTTTATTTATTATTCTTTATGATTCTTTTTATTTTTGTACCTGTGGATGAACAACCTCACTTCCTCTTCATTGTTGCTCAAGATAGGACTCTTATTGTTAGTAAGCTCACTAGCTAAGGAATCCGTTGAATAAAAAGGTTTTTGTGATTCCCTTGTCTTCCCATTTTCTACTTGGTTTTCTATTTTAATTGCATTTATTTACTTAGAGTCAATAGTAGGGGCCTGATATTTTCCACAGTCACTACATATATGGGTATGAATAAAAGGGATCAGTTATGACATGTTGCAAGATACCTGCTGTAACCTGTTCAAGGACAAACCAACAAAGGCCAGGCTGCGTTCTGACAGTTATAGACAGATTAGTCTAGACTCATGATCAATTCATCCAAGGTATGCCTCTTTTTGAGTAGCAGAAGGAATTTTGAAACCAGTATATCCTTGCAACTGGTTCTCAGAGACAAACGGCTCGAGTTTCATTTTTAAAGATCACTTCATAACGAACCATTTCAGTGGTTCATTTACAAATGAGAATTGTTCACTTATTACCCCTTTAATTGCATCTGTTTTATGTAGAAATCACAAGGATTTGTGTCAGAGAGAGTGTCTTGTCGAGTATGATTGTGCGTGATTGATGATAATACTCATTACATCACTGCTCAAGAGAAGGGACTAATGGGTACTTACTGGCATGCTTAGCAAGCTCCTGTTTCAGCTTTCTAAGCTCACATTTCTTTTTGGCCAATTGTTCAGATAGCATGTGACCTCCCCTTGTGTAGGAGGAGCTTATCCAGTGGATCTGCGTGAGCATAAATCAGTATGTTTTACTCTGTTTTTGCCAACCCGTTAGACTGACCATGCTATTAACACAGCACGTATTTGGCATACTTCTGGAATATAATGGTTTCAATTTCTGCATTACTCAAACTGACCGACTGCTTATGGATTTAGTTTGAAAGAAATCACTGGATGTGGGATCAGTTTTACTGGGTAAGAGAAGGTTTATATATATCTTAATTTTTTACTATATTAATTCTTTTTTCTTCTTATGTTTAACTTCTGTTCTATGTTTATGTTCTGTAAAGCTGCTTTGAGACGAAGCCCATTGTAAAAAACGCTATACAAATAAACTTGAATTGATTTGAATTGAAGGTTTCTATTTGTGTACAGTATACAGTGTCATGTTCGACAAGGACACTTTTCTGAGACCTAAGATGAGGGTGGATCAGGGCATAGAAAAAGAAAACAGCAGTAGAGCAGTACTAATAAATTGGGCCTGGAGGGTTGGAGAAAAGGCAAAAAAAGGGCAGAGGATGTTCATGTGTGTGATTACAGAGTAAAGAAACCAGCATACTAGATTAGACTTGAATAGTAACCTTTCTTTGTAATATTTGTCTAATTATATTTAACCATTTTAAAATGACTAACAGCAACCAGCATCTCTTAATGCTCTTAATTTTCTATGTTGCTTGTTTAAGAATCTCACTGAGCCTAAGTTAAATTAGAACATATAGTTCAATTAAAGTTAATTCAGCTTGTTGCCATGCTTATATCATGTCTTTAAAGTTATTGCTATTAAGGATTGAAATGGCAGCTGAAGACCTACTTATTCAGGAAACACTTCAACTAGCACTTCTTTCCCTATCTTTTGCATTTATTTTAAAAAACAAAACAAAAAAACAAACAAAAAAAAAAAAACAACCTTTGACACTTTTTTCGTTGTAACTTTGAACAAATGTTTTAAACTCATGGTATCTTAAGTATGTAACCTAGTGAGCCAGCATTAATGTATCCAATGTTAGAGATTTAAGCACTTATGTACGTCACTCTGGATAATGGCGTATGCCAAATGTAAATGTAAATGTAAATGCAAGCTACTTTGCAGGCCTACATGCTTGTTGTGAAGCTATTTTGTGTGTGCACAGAGTGAAAGTGACAGTGTGTGTGGGAGTGTACAGAGGATAGTAAAGGATAATCATTTCAAAAGACAAGAAGAGAGCTACTGGAAAAATACATGCCAGTTACATCTCCTTATGTGTCCTACTCATATTTAAGCATGAATATTTCAGCATTTATATCTTCCACCCATCAAATCTTTAATGAATATTCAAAAACATCCATGCATTTGATGATAAAATCTTAATCATGGGGATATATGTAAATAAAGTGAAGAAACAATGAAACATGAGAAACAGTTCTTTTCAAAGGGAATCACTATTTGCCTATGTGGCCTGTGTGTGTGTGAGTTTGTGTATGTGTGTTTAGGAAATGATTAGTGCTCATCACCATAAAGTAGGATTCATTGAGCTACAGTTATGTGAGGAACCATTATTGATGTAGTTTCTCTTTTGCAATCAGAGCCAAAAAAAAAAAAAACAGTTTGGTGATATTACTGCATGCTGTATCCAACGCATACAAAACCCTCTGCTTAAAATAATGTCTATTTTAAAAATTCATGTATTGAATCGTTAACATAGCTCTTCTTTCCCATATTGTGTTTCTAATACGGAAGTGCAAGGACCATCTCTCACTATAGTAACTCATTTGAGCTAAATGCCAATGTTCAGTGTTCAATGTTACAAAGAGTAAGCAACAATTCTCACTTTTTGGCTTTTTTGGCATTTCATATAGAAAAATCAAGATTTCAGTGTGTGCTTTAGCTCACCATTACATCCTTCTACTATGGCTCATGCACTATTCTGAAGCATATCTGTGCTAATGATAATGTTTGTCTGATGATATTTGACTCTTTTCTCCCAGTCAGTATGTTATCCATTTCAGCTCCACAAAACCATTGAGTCATAGCTCTTGCACTGCACCTAAGTGTATCTAATGCAAAAATAGTTCAGATCTCATGACAAATACCTGATTATTTGGAAACTTGCTGTGTGTACATGCTTAATATGGCTTTTTTGGCTCCATTTCATTATATTTCATGTAAGAAATTATTTATTGAGTTAGGGAGACGTCTCCTCTGCTAATCATTACTAATAAATAAAAGTAACAGAAATCCAAAAAACAAATCCCATCCCCTCATCCACTTGTATGTACACACACACACACACACACACACACACACACACACACACACACACACACACACACACACACACACACACACACACACACACACACACACACACACACACACACACACACACACGCGCACACACTTTAAAGATGCTGAGAGAACAGATTGAAAATACAAGGGGAGTTTGGCTTAGGCTATAATAGATGCCCATAACACTAAATCTGTTCAAATGCATACTTATTGTGTGCCATCTGGCTACACTGCAAGCCACAGAGGTGTCTTTGTAGAATTTCATGTCCAATAAGGACTTGCCATTTTACTTCACGACTCCTGTGCTGCTGCCATTTTATAAACATAGAGCCTTGGTGTGCAAGTAAAATCCAATATTAGTATAATGGTGTAAAACCTAGGATTTACGTCCTCCTGTCAAAATGCTTAAACGAAGTAAGTAAAATAACTTTTACCTTCAAATCTATGATAATGACAAATTATCCCATAGATTTGACCCAAGACCCAATAACTGTAAAAAGATCAGGTTTAACAAATCTACCTTTAACCTAATTTAAGAAACCCTCAGAGCTATCGAGCATTAGTAATGGAAGACTACTGCAGCATTTACCGGGAATGCAAAAAAAAAAAAAAAAAACACTTAGCCGTGAATGAGTCTCGGGACAAACTGTAGGTCTGCCTCAGATTGGTGACGTACTCAGGATGGGATATTCCGTTTCTATAGATCAGTCAGATATGTGGGAGTTGTTGCTCTCGGAATTATTTAGAGCTTTATATGTCTTAGGAAGTTCTTTACATTTAGTGTGTAACTGAATAGTCTGCCAGTGTAAATAAAATAAGACTAGGTTAATATGATTTGACTTTATATATAGTGATGCAGGCTGCCGCGATCATATTATATAGATGTTATAAAAGCATTTTCTTTTAACAAACACAATATAGAACCTTTGCTGCCACACCAGCCATAGCTTTCCTGTGTTCACTGTTCTGTGTATTTTTCATTCTGTGTCCTGAACCTATCTCACACAGCTATGTATCTGCACTTTGTGTAGTCTTATGTACTGTAAGGGTGTTGCAACATGGTACTGGAGAGAAACGACATACTATAAAGAAGAATGACAAAAACAAATCCCACTTGATTTCACTTGAGATTTTATATATACAAAAATAATAGGGCAATCAGTACACCATTGTCCTAACTGTATATTTTACTAAATGAGGTAAGCAATCATCGAAATCTAGGATAAATTCCGTAACCTTATTACAGGCAGATTTTGTACCAGAGATCAATGTTTCATCTTTCTAATAAGCTACAGAGACGTGTGTTAAAGAACACACACACTCATACACACACACACTTTATCAAACCTTGTGGCAATTCATATAGCTACCTTTGTTGTTACTCCACCTTCTGGAATGTTTTTGGCAGGTTGTACAAAACCAAAAATCCTGCGACAAAAACTCCACTCTGTATCACACAAGGGTCCTTGAAGCATTGAGTCAGCAATACTGAACACTGCATCACTGTGCCACTCTATTCGAATCTGTGAAACAATACATCTTTATAGTTAATTAAAAGCATCACAGACATTACAGCCTCAAAGCATGTCCAACTAAAACCGTCTGAATAAAATGAATATACGGGCTTCATTTATGGGTTTGGCTCTTTGTCTCCCTCGTTTAAACAAAACAGAGAAAGGGTAATTAATCAAAGTCTACTTAATGTAAGGTGAAATTCAGTGGCTACAGAACAAAAAGAATAATCAGGGTTTTAAATGGCCGATTCCTGCCTGCTGAAGTGGCCAATCATTTACTTAATTAAACATTAGTGTAGAAAAAGTGAATCTTAATGATGCTCTAGTTTGGCCTTGCCGATGTAAGGCAAGTGAATGAATCACTGACCACACAAAACAGCTTTGCCTTGAAGCCCAGCTATCCACACTGAGCAGACAAGCCAAATGAACCTGTCAGATTAACTGCAAGTGCTTGGCAGGTGAACGCAGGTTAAATAAGAACTGGCAAGGTGAGTGTGTGCCTGTTAGTGGGAGGCTGGTGGGTTGGGCAGAGAAGGAGAGATAATGTGAATAGTGTTTTTTTTACAGGAACCATGCTATTAGATTTGATACTGTTGTGTGTGTTATTAAAAGGTGTGAAACTGAAATAGTGTCATTGTTATCGCACAGCACAGCTGGTTGAACTGCATCCTAAGAAACAGTCCTACCTTGTAAAGTTCTTTGCTGATGCATACATATCTCATGTAACACCACCTCACTGAATCAGCAACAACTCAATATATTATAATATAAATCAGGATGTGGCACAGGTTTTAAATAATATATGGGTAAGAACACAGTGAACATTTGTATATGCAGTAGAGCCAGGGGCAGGGAGAGCTAGAAACAGTGCTACAGTCTAAAACAGAATAAAAACACAAGTGTCAGGTTGCATAATCCTTTCCCTGGAACTTCACTTTCCTGCAGCGCATAAAAAAATCATTTCATTTTTCCTCAAAATTTGCAATATTCTGATTCTTTATTGTGCAGATATTTTAGCTTCCTATATGCATGCTCCAAAAAACCCCATCACTCATTTATTCATCTCCATTCACAAGTCTTAGTCAGGGTTGCAGCGAGCGCTGAGCCAGTCATACACAAACACAGTAAACATGTTCAATACACAAAGCCAGTGGTGTGGGATTTATTTCAGCTTTAGATAGGGTTGTACCTGACCCATCATGTGATTAATATTTAGTTTTATCCTACAAATAAACAACAATGTAATGATTTGTATGAGTGGCTGATTTTTGTTGTAATAGGACATTAATAAAGACCTAGCTTCGAACAATATTAATTCAAAAGCCCATTATACTTGATTTATGTTATATACTATTATAGAAATTCAGTAATAGGTAGTTTAGAGAGTTGACAACAGTCATCTAACATACAATTACAATTTACTTGCACTTTTTTTTTATTATTGGTCGGTTACTCAGATGTACATAAACATAGCGATACAATAAAAAAACAATTAAAAGTGGACGATCAGGTGAAAAAGATAGCACATTCAGGCAAATAACAAAATGTACACTGTAACACAGAGGATCAAGAGAGGTTGTTAATGTGGCACCAGAGAGGTGTCCATATCTGCCAAAAGTCATTAGACCTTTGGTGTATGTCATAAGTGAGCTTCTCAAGTGGAAGTAATATGGACATTTGAGACAACCACATTTTAACAGAAGGTACCTGAGGAG
This sequence comes from Tachysurus fulvidraco, assembly GCF_022655615.1. Taxonomy (NCBI): domain Eukaryota; kingdom Metazoa; phylum Chordata; class Actinopteri; order Siluriformes; family Bagridae; genus Tachysurus; species Tachysurus fulvidraco. Next base: position 8,805,436 of record NC_062525.1, on the reverse strand, counting down.
AAGACCACAATAACAATATACATTTCTTTGCCAGGTACACCAAATTTAAAAACAGTTTTACTTGCACATTTTAAGCAGTTTTAAACATACTTTGTTCAAATGTGTTTAATACAGAAAAAACTGCATTATGATTATATGCTAAAAAATTCTGTCCACTGCTCCTCCACTAAAAATAGAGAGATAGAGAGAGCTTGGCGCAGCATAAATATTCCCCCAATAGTCTTCTATCATCACGTGATACAGTGAACATCGGCTTATATCTGTCAAGTAGAAACATTACTTTGATAATCGCATGCCACTCAAAGAGGTAAAAAGAATTTCACTAGAATTTAAAATGTACAGAGTTATGAATGTTGTCTTTATATGAACGAGTAACATTCAATAAAGAGCTGATATACATTTTGGGGATCTGCCACACCTGCACCCATGGATAAACTGCCCAACAGTCATGACAAGGGAACATATTCTGGCCCTGTACTCTTTGACAGATAAAAAAAACTGAGCATTTTTCTTCTTTCATCCTAAACACTGACTAGTCTATGTTAAATGGAAAACCTGGATCAAAGCTGCTAGGAGTGCTACTGTTTTTGATAATGAGGATAAAAACATATGACAGAGATAATAACCCAAGTATTTAAATTGTAATTCTGTAAAAATTGCATGATTTATAAAAATCAATCCTAGCCAAGTTTAATAACCAAATGCAATCAAGCAGTAAATTAAAGCACTATATTAAAAAAAAATGAGATGCATTGATTAGATGTAATTAGGAAGAAAAATTTTGTCCCACCAATTAAACCAGGCAACACACAGACACACACAAATGCACAAAATCTGTGCACTGTGCAGTTCCAGCTTACTGCAGTTTCATCTCTGTCCTGCAAGCATTCTGTCGGACCTTTGTTGTTGATCTAAAAATTGCACAGAAACCTTTTTAAGCCTTTTAGGCACTACTAATGGACCCACAATTGCTTGAACAGCCCTGACCCTTCCAAAAGCATGAGGCGTTTCCTATAAATAACATCATATTTATAAAATCCTGCATGTTTCCATGGTAACTGCTTGGTATCCGTGTCTCTGTGTGTTCGTACTGAAGCACTCGACTCCACATTCATAATCACCTTGCTCTCATCAATAACCATGGAAACAGGGGTGACTGTGACTCAGGCTGGAACAGCAGGGCCTTTAGGCCGAGCTCTTAAAGACAGACGTTCATGACCATGAGTCTAGCAGCATTTATTTTAAAATCTGAAGTGTCAGCTGCTTGTTTGATGCACATTTCCAGCATGTGTAAATGTGAACAACAGGCACACAATAAAAAGTCAAAAATAATTAAGATTTAATCTAGAGGCAGCACTATCCTGCTTTTAAAAAGCTATTTGCTGATGGATCATTTGCTCTCCTGTGTGCTGTATGTGTACCGATAAGAAGCACCATTTTTACCAACCTCCATCAGATCACATGAATATTTAAATAAGCTCAATATTTATACCATAAGCAGCTGCAGTATTGTGTAACTGTAGGGATGTTGATCCATCTCCCTTTTTAAAGGTCCGTACACGTATCGACGCCAGCACATACAGCTGACTAGCATTACATTTACTCATTGTCTGTAGTGATTTCATATACATTATCTTTAAAAAGAATAAGAATCAAAATAGATTTTTATAATTTACTATAAATATGGACATTTGAAATATTAAAATATGGTGCTTCAAAGTAAGGAAGCCATTATATAATCCATGCTGGGGTGTTGACAATCAGCATGAAATGCATTATTTTCTAAAAATTCTAAAGTGTTTTATTCTGCTTCACAACAGTGATTTGTCCACAATGATCAGTTTTGAATTATAAGTGAATAGCAGAACACACTGTTTAACTGTTTACTAACACTTAATGTGAGAAGACATTGCTTACATTATAGTACTCTTTCACTTCCTAGCACAAACACCGCTCTACTGAAGACTTTCCCCTGTCAGGAAACTTACTGACTGTTACAAAGCAATGACACTCAAGAAAAACATTGCATAAACGCCTCTTAACGTAAAAACTAGATTTTTCATTTTTGTTTTCCTTTGTTAAGCATCTGGCACTCCGTCCAGGGTGTATCCTGCCTTGATGCCCGATGACGCCTGAGATAGGCACAGACTCCCCGTTACCCGAGGTAGTTCGGATAAGTGGTAGAAAATGAGTGAGTGAGTGAGTGAATGTTAAGCATCTATGTTTAATGCAGATTTTTAACACAGATTTTGGTGACATACAGTAATTGTCAGACAAGCCTGTGTAAATCTAAACAGTGATGTCTTAGAACTAGCCCATTAATACAAACCTTATGTATATGTTATAGCCAGAAATAAAGATATTATATAGTTATAAAAAAGTGAATGGGTAAAATTAAAGAATTATATATGCAGTATAAATACAATTAACATACATGGTATATTATTTGTAGCGTTACATCCTCATGACACCCTTGTCCTTATTCTTTTCCACCTCTAGTTGATAATATGTACATTATCTTCATCTAAAAATAAGGAAGATCAAAAAAATGAAAGTCATATAAATAGATATTTTTAGAAAGACATATTATATAGGATATGTTGGAGCCAGACCTGCTCTTTCTCTATTGATTTGCACTTTGACTTTCCATGAGAGATGCTCTGTGTATCTGAAGATGGGAGTAAGTCATAATAGCAGCAAGCAGATAGGGGATGAAGCAGAGGAGGTTTTCCTGTGTCTAACATTGTGTATTAAGACTGGATGTAATGTAGACTTTATTGATTAAAATGCACTCCATCTGTGTGAGATGACCCTGTAGAGTGTGTGTCTGCATGCGTGTGTGCGTGCGTGCGTGCGTGTGTGCGTGTGTGTGTGTGTGTGTGTGTGTGTGTGTGTGTGTGTGTGTGTGTGTGTGTGTCTGCATGCGTGTGTGCGTGCGTGCGTGCGTGCGTGTGTGTGTGTGTGTGTGTGTGTGCGGGGCTGGAAGATATGACAGTTTAATACTGATACATTGTCAATATGCTTTTCTAATTTTCTTTTTTAATTAAATTTACTTTATTAATAATTACAAACTGACTGGAAGCAGCTGATGTGATGCTAAGTAGAAAAGTTGGAAAATGTTCTAATAGATTTTTATTTTGTTATTTTCAGTCTTAAGGTTTTAATTTCTTAATTATAAATAAAAATAGTTTTTTAATGCAGCTTCACTTTACTGCTGAGAAATTGCTTGGAAAAAAATGTCATGATACATATGGTATATCACGGAAATGTCAAGAAGGTGTGTTTACAGGTGTGTGTTGTCGAAACGACAAATATTTGACAGACATAGCTGTTATATACGGTGGCCGAGAAGTGCAAAACACATTAACAAATCCGAAAACAAATTAACAAATCCGAAAACAAATTAACAAATTCGGATTTGCACTTCTCGGCCACAACGACAAGTCAGACAACCCGGAAGAGGTAAGTATAATTTGTGAATGGAAACTTACCGATCATCGGACGAGACACCTTTCATTCACTTGTATATCTTGAATGCCAGGTGTCTTGTCCAATGATCGGTAAGTTTCCATTCACAAACTATATCTACGTTTTCCGGGTTGTCCGACTTGTCGTTGAGGCCAAGAAGTGCAAAACACGTTAACAAATCCGAAAACACAAGGACAATTCAGACAACCCGAAAGAAGTTGGTATAGTTTGTGATTGGAACACTTACCGATCATTGGACAAGACACCTGCCACTCAAGGTATACATGAAGTTCAACAGTCTGCCGCAGGGAAAAGTTGGAATGGATGGATGGAATGGATTACTGTGGATTAATTGTGTCATTTTCTTATATTTAAACGGAGAACTTTACACATTATACATATATATCTTGAGTGACAGGTGTCTTGTCCAATGATCGGTAAGTTTCTACACAAAAACGATACCTACCGTTTCCGAGTTGTCTGACTTGTCGTTGTGTTTTCAGATTTGTTCATTTGTTTTCGGATTTGTTAATGTGTTTTCGAATTTGTTAATTTGTTTTCAGGTTTGTTAATTTGTTTTAGAGTTTGTTAATTTGTTTTGCATTTCTCGGCCACCATAGTTATATTATGTAAGAACCTTTCGTTAGTTAATTAATTTAGACACACAATATCTTCTCAGTAATATAAAATGGATAATGTAAACCCAGTTAATCTGGTTATAAGGGTCTTTCTTTCTTTCTTTCTTTCTTTCTTTCTTTCTTTCTTTCTTTCTTTCTTTCTTTCTTCCCAAAACTCATCCATCCTCCAAATTAAGAGATAAAAGTAGTTTACAGCAGAGGATTTTGCATCTGAAATCATTTTAAATAAATATGATTAAAAAAATGATAATGATGGTAAAAAGTTTTGTGTATGTGTATGATGGATGTAATCCATACTACAGATTGGAATAAAAGCCTGAATATCACATCAATACTTGATGCCCTGAGCACTTTAGAACTGGAAACAGCTACTGAAAACATGAGGCAGTGTTTTCAATGCTACGGCAGTTCCAGCTCAGTTCTGTGGACCTCCCGCCAGAGGAAAGAGCAACAAACAGCCAGAATTGTAACATCCAAAACATTGCCTTCACTGTGATTCATGCTCATGTAGCATTGAGGTACCAAGAGGAGTCTGACATTAATTTAAGAGTGTGTTCTTGTGACCTTTCCAAATACAGCTAAGCTAAACCAACATAGTTCCCCTGCGGTTCCTGTTGACTCATTCACCTACAGCAATGCCAGAGTAGACTGCTCATCTCTTGTGTTATTCATTCTGAGCTGTTATCTCTTAGGTCTGAGAAGAGTAGAGTTTTTAGGACTGGATCTACAGTATAGGCAGTAGAGTCCATTAAACAAAACTCTTCATAAATCTCACTGTACACACAAACAGCTTGGTCCAAATGTCCAGTTCCACTCAAGAATTCCCTATAACTACTCTATAACTATATGGATTACACCGGCACCATTGTTCTGCCAAGAACACTTTGTTAGTAATCACCTGAATGTGTTTGTGTGAGAATCAAAGCTAGCAGTGCATGGTAATTACAGGCCTAACTACTGTTTATCTTTCCATTACAAACACAATGATGATTATGTTGCATCAGAACAAATGATTACCAGTTAAAAATTGTGGAAATTCTGGAAATTGTGGTAGTAGAAATACAAAAACATGCACTCTTACTATCATTAACTGTTTTATCCTGGTCAGGGTTACAGTGGATCCAGAGCTGATGCTAAAAATACTGAGCATGAGGTAGAAACACACCCGAGATGGGACATTCAAATACTACTATGGGCAATTTATCTTCGTCATGCTACCTACTAGGATTTGTTTGAGTGGTTGGGGATTAGGGCTATTTGTTTCCAGGCATTCATTTGATGATATTGTTGTACATGTATTGACCTAGGTCCTATTCATGACCATACAATCAACTCCATAACAACTATACATTTCTACATTTTTGCTTGTAGTTCAATACTTGTTTCTTAGCAATCTGCCCCTCGATGATGGTTCTGAAAGAGTATGCAAACAATTCTCAATTCTGCAGACTGAATGGGAGAAATGCTGTAGAGTTCAAGTGAAATTTGAAAACTATTTAAGGAATGAACTGTTTCTTAGAGCAAATAGCAAAATCCCTTACAAATATCTTCATTCAAAAGTAATGCCTTTTCACCACAATGTTGTTGAATTCTCAGATTTTAATTGGCCAAAGGGTCATGGGGTGAAATTATCATTAACTGCATCTCTGACAACAGGTTAAACATCAAGATTAATATTATTATGTTTGTTTTAATAAAGTAACTCATTTACAATAGCTTTACGTCCAGCTACTGTATGCGCTATATGTACTTAAGGTGTTTCATGACGTCTTTTGCAGTGAAGAAGCAAGAAAAATCTTGCAAAGCCTGCAAATCTAGGCCTGAAATCAGAATTGCAAAAATGCTGAAACCTACATTGTTATACTATATATAACATAAAAATATTGCTTAGAGGCAAAAAAAATGTTTTTTTTATTATTAAGGTGGAATCTGTACCTGTTGTGTGATTATGTTTCTCATTAACTTCTAATAAACAGAGCATAATTAAGCAGTGAAGCTCAGGTGTACATTAAAAATCACAAAGCCAGTGCAGGACAGACATTAAGCTGGTGAAATGATTTTCAGCTAAACAGAAAGCACAGTCTAGTCTCTGAGGAGTCTTCTGTGTCAGGGAACACAAAAGGAGCACTGCTTCTACTGTAGCTTTAAAGTTCATACATCCACTCCTCTATGCTCTCCAATATGGTTCACTGTTTACATCCTGTTTAAATCTGCGGTCTATGCATATATGTACGGTATGTATACATGTGTGTTTTATATGCATTGCCAAGCAGGATTATACTATGTACTTCATGGCCCACTGACTCTCCTTCTGGTCTTTGCCCTTTTGCTAATCTGAATCAGAGGCATAGTGCTTCAGTCAACGAGACGGCATTAAACTCATAGCTGCCTTACTAGCTAAACATGCTTCTAACTAATTTACACTCATTTATTTAATTTTATAACACAGTGCTCACAGTAGTCAGGCTATATCATTTAATTTTCAACTTTTGACAGTATGATGGATTTATATTAATCCATTCATTCTAATCTGTTACTGTTGCCATAGTAACAGGGATTTTTTATTGGCAGATGCTCTAATGAACTGATAAGGTATTGATAAATGGACTTCATGAAAAGTCTTCTGTATGTAGGCTTTCTGTTTTTCTCAGGCACACACTAAGATTGTTGTTTTTTTTGTTTTGGTTAGTTGTATTTCTTACATTAACACTATCTACAATATAAAAGATCAATGTGTACAAATAAATAGTTAACTATAAAGGATTTAATTTCCTCCCACAACAGTAAATTTGCAAGGTGTCATTCATCAATCAATTAAAAATTGTAAGCAAATCGCTGAGGTATTAAAGGAATAAAACATATAGAGTTGGCTGTTACATTAAACTAATTCATTTCGAATCCACAACCTGAATAACACAATCCCATTGCTGATTATTTTCATATAACAACTCTCTCAGTCATGGTGTTTCCTTTTCTGATATTCCTGCACTAATATCTTATGAAATATTTGTTGTTTGTAAAAACATGTACATTCCTTCCGATATTCTGTCCATACAGTTATTGAAGCTACACTACACTTAAATTTAGAACCCTTATGGTACATTATTTGCCCCAACCCTGAACAACAGACTGTTTATGTATTGGCTACTGGGGAAACCCTTAAAGGTGTTATGTAGACTCCTACAGCAGTGCTAGTTTTGACCTATTATTCTCTGGAGAGCCCATAAAACCTCTATATACAGTAGAACCTTGTGAGGACTTCCACATTAACCCTTAAATAACTCTTTTTTTTTCCTTTAAAGTGTACAATGTATTCCCGAGGGACTTCTGTGTGCATGTGTGTAAATGCTTTGCCCTTCAATGTGTCTGCAGAGCATCCTTCCTCCTGGTTAAGAAAATCACTTTCCTTGTCTCACTATGGCAACAAGGCAGCATGTGGCTGATGCTAAATGTAGACGTTAACAGTACAAGCTGAGCTGATCGAGGATTTTTTTTTAGTTTGACACAGTGTGTGTTTGGAAAGGACATTTTAAAAGTCAAAGGTTGGCTTTCAATACTCAGTAGGGTGGGTACATACAGACAACAGGTATTTTTCTCTAACACTGCTTCCAGTACCTGCTTTAATGTTGATTAACACTACATCATATTATTCTACTCATATTAGTGCTGTTTTGTTGAGCTCATTCTTTAAAGACAATGAATCTAATTAGTGCATTTAAATGGTGTGCATGTCTGGAACAAGTACCCAGAGACTCTATGGTATTTGGTGGATGATTTAATAAATATTCAGCACCCTAAAGCTGGCTTTATTATTAATCTGCACATTGAAGCTGGTTATATACAGTAAATCATGTGACACAAGTGAAGCATCAGTGTGAAAACTGAAAATAATGACCATTTTATAGAATATGGTAAACAGTGAAGGAAAATGCAACAATTCATGCAGATTAGGATGTAATTTCCTCTGTTCCTAGCTAAGCAGAGGATAATTGGTGTTGGGCTGGTGGGGACAGTGACGGAGAGAAAGAGCAATCCCTCCGTCGTTTGTGTGGAGACTCATACCGTCTGCCACTGGCTCAGGTCCAGCGCTCTCTCTCTCTCTGTCTCTGCACTATATGCATGCATCTTTCTGCTTTCCACATTATGTCTCTTGTGTCTTTTTAAATTTGCGTTGGAATTAAATTACTCTGCCTCCATTTACATGATGGTTTTATGCATCTCCTGTTTGGATTGTCTGCCCAGATTCAACCCAATGCATTTTGACGCATCTGAAATCACATATTTATCCACTGACTGTCTGTGTTGTTCCTTGTTTCAGTTATTTTATACCTTGTTCATAATAAAAGCTGTAATTTTGCATGACATTTCAGAAGTCATGAATTATTGTGTTGACACATCTATTGGTGTGGGGTTTGATTAAATATCAGACCTTTATAGTGGTTTAAGTATCAATTTTAGTAAACCACAGAACAGTCAGCATCACTGATGCATTTTAGGCTGACCTTTGTGTCTCTATACTGTATTTACCATTTTAAATAGTATCATCTTGAAAGCTAACTGTAAAAAGCTCAATTTAATATTTCTTTTTATGGGTCAGCAGGTTCTTAGATAAATACTTGTACACAAACACACTCTAATGGAGGCAAATGCAGTTATCACTAAAGGCAAATTGAGGAAGAAAACAGGCTTGAAACTACACTGATTGCAAGAAACTAAACTGGCTAAAAGCAATAGGACTGATATAACCAGCACATAATTAAAATAGTTTTGTTAATCCTAGTACGAAGAAAAGCTAAAAGACTACATTTTGTGCTCTTTATTTTAACTACGCCCACATTTCCTTTACCTATTTGAATGTCATCAATAAATATGAAGCATATTAAGACAAATGATGACTGAACATTGTCAAACTGAGCCTGGGCTTTAATCAAACTTTTTTTTTTAGAGAAAGTACTTTCATTAGCATTTTCCTTTAAAAAACAAACAAAACCAAAAAAACCCTAAATAACAAACCCTGCTCAGCATCATAAAAGTCATTAATTCACACACATGACTGCACCCACTAGTATTGTTTAGAGCTTTGATTTAAATAAATCTATAAAATATAAATATATAATAAAATAAATAACATTACTGCTTCACTGTTGGAATCGAACCACTTAAAGGAAGCCATTATACTTGGAGTGACCAAAAACAATTGTGTCTTTTAAACCACGTGATTAAATTAGACGACTTAAACATAAGCCGCTTTCCCCAGCTAATCAAAAATAAAGAGAACTAAACAATCAACACTGTCTTTATTAGTTCGGATTATCTTCGGAAACATGTTCGAGACACGGAAAGTAGATAGAACGAGAGTTTCTGAGGCAAACAATGTCAGAAGATTTTTCAGAAAAATCAAAACTACTTATCAATCTAAGCTACTTAGTCAATACTAGACAGGACTGTTACTATATATTAATATACATTGATATTGATTTTGATATATAGATTTTTTTTTTAATTAGTTGTTGATATTTTAAGCAAATGCTAATGATATTGTGCTGTGTTTTTGTTATATTTAAAATCCAAAACAAAATTAATTCTCTGGATATATTTGCAACCCCATTATGCAAATATACCAGCAGATGTGAGAGCAGGCTTATAAAAAGATTGCAGTAGCAGTGCATTTTTTAGTAGCCTGAGCCTTCTAGCAGAATTCAGAATGAAATCTACAGTAGATCACACACACACACACACACACACACACACACACACACACACACACACACACACACACACACACACACACACACACACACACACACACACACGGCCATAAAATTTCAAGGTCATGATCATTTAGAATTTTTGAGAATCTACTTATCCCATGCTTCTGCACTGATGACATTAAAATTTAGATGGATGGATTCTGCACATGGAACAGCTGTCACTAATCAGACAGGCATCAGCTGGATGGATAAGTAAAAGCATGATGAATGAGAGAGGGTAGGGAGGGATGAAGAAGAAAGTACAGAGGAAAAATAAGGGGAGATTTTCAGCTTACTCCAGGTCTTATGTACCTTCTGTCTGTCCCATCTGTTTCCACAGCAACTGCTGTTAAAACCACAGAGTTCAGGTTTGTTGAGAAGCACTTACTGCTGTTTCATCCCATATTTATAGCTTTCAGCAGAATGCTCTTCCTGCAGCGATTGCCATTTAATAATACAGCACATCTGCACTTGTTCATCACTTGTTAATTTTTTTGTACTTAAAGTGGAAGAGCCATCGATTTTGCAGTTTTTTTTGTTTGTTTTTATTGTCTGATATCTTACATGTGAATTTCATTTTATATCATGATTTTAGCAACAGTGTTGAAAAAGGGAGCAACGTTCATATTAATTTTTGCATACTTGCTAGCTAGTGCATCTGAGCATTTTTGTGTTATGTGTATCTCAGGGAAAGATGGAATCCTTTGATTTCCATTTCTTTTCTGTAGTTTCCTTGGCAATCATTAGTGTTGTAAGAAGTTCTCTGCTGCTCTGCTGATTTTTCTAGAAAAGTGATGGGGATGGAGGTGCAGCAGGAGGGATAATTGGCTAGTGGCTTGCCAAATATTAGTTGCCAAAAAATGTTTAAAGGGTGTATATGTGTGCATGTGGTTTTCTGGAGTATATTGTTTGTGATGTGTACATGGAGCTGGTTTTAAACATTTTGTTTTTTATAGTGTATTCTGTTTATTACTTTGTACTGAACAAGATGTGAACTGGTGTTGTCATGTGTATGAAAAATCATGTGAGGAAATCATGCTCCTAAAAATGAGGTTTACATGATATTAAATATTTTTTCATTATTTATATTACTATATGAATATTAGTTCTTATTTCAACTACAACCAGGGATACAAACAATGAACTCTTTTGAACAATATATAATCAGTGCATTTAAGCCTCACGCACTCTAGAAAAGATAATAGTGAGAATGGTATAGCTAAAAGACTTTTAGCTAGGGAGACATTTATTGTGTCACTGCATGTATAAAACAAAAACATATGACTCTTTAAAATCAGTTTCCATGAATGAATTATGCTTAGAATTTGATCGATATCGTGGGCAATACCATGCCTCCCTATGACAGTTGATGGTATAAAATAATTAAATATTAGACAAATATTGCTAGAATTGTCATAGTTTGCTGTTATCTAAAAGACACATGAACTTATTTTGCTTTTCACTGATAAAAAGAAAAAATCCCAAATGTTTTCTTTTTAATGTAGTAATCTAATCTATCTATCAGTGTCACAGGTTTAATTTAATGCAGTTCCAGTAATCTACTAATCTGCACAATCTTTATGTCTATATGCTATTTAGGATCAATTGTTTCAGGCTTTTTTGTATATTGGCTTGCTTCGCTGGCCAATATGAGCAGCAGCATGTTGTGGCAGCTATTATTTCTTATTTCAGCTTTAAAAAAACAAACAAAAAACATCACCACCCACCACACAAGGGGAAAGTCGTGGCCTAATAGATAGAGAGTCTGACTCCTAACCCTAAGGTTGTGGGTTCGAGTCACGGACCGGCCACAACTGAGGTGCCCTTGAGCAAGGCACCGAACCCCCCAACTCCCCGGGGGCCGCAGCATAAATGGCTGCCCACTGCTCCGGGTGTGTGTTCATGGTGTGTGTGTGTGCACTTTGGATGGGTTAAACGCGTTCAAATTCCGCTTTAATAAATTATTGCCTGGGTGTTTATGCATATTACTGTCAATCTCCCACAGATGGTGTTCCTTTAAGTGAGCTCTCCTGGTCGTCCTCTCTGGCTGTCGTGGCTGTGTCTTTCTCTGGCCTCTTTACCTTCATCTTCCTCATGCTGGCTTGCCTGTGCTGCAAGAAAGGAGAGATTGGTTTTAAGGTGAGTATTGTTGTAAGGTAATAAATCAGAAAATATAGATGAACTATAGGGGTGAAAGAGGTAAAAGAATGGAAGTACAAGAACATGCTGAACAAGAGCTGAAACTAGGGCAGAGAGAAAGAGCACCTTGTCATCAGTAAATACTCTCAAGGGAGATGTGGTTAACACAGCCATAAAAAAAAAAAAAAAAAAAATTGCCTAATATTTAAATTTTCAAGTCGTCAAATTCCACCTATATACTGTAAGTAGGCCCAGCGAAACCTCTGCAGTTGTTCCTTGGTCATGGCAGGCTGACTAATGAAAATGTGATTATGCACAGTGGTCAAATCTGACTCACACGTGCATATAAACATGCTCACACACATAAGGTCTTTAAGACAAATTTAAGAGAAAAAAACAGCATTTATAGCAACACACGATTTAAGATACTATAGAGGTTGATATGGTGAAAGTAATAAGATATGGTGAAAGATTCTGGTTCTAAGAACTCAGACTGCTGCATTATGGACAAACAGAAGCTTCTACTTGACATACTGTAACTGATATGTCTTTGCTAAATGCTCTATAAAGCATTTGTAAAGTGGAAGCACATTTTCCATTGATGAACCATGGAGGGGTGAAAACTTATGCACTTTACTTTAAACATAGACAAACCCACAGTCTCTCACAGGGTCTAAAGCACATGTACATAATGTGATGCATAGAACAGTGTGCTGTGTGTGACTCCAGGCTTAGAGCTCCACACATAGAGCTTTCACCACCCACATACTGGGTGTGACAGAAAGTGGAAGTGTAACTGTGGGGATAAAGCAGTAAGGAAAGGGTGGGAGAGAAATACAGACGAGACTCCTTGTTGTTGACGTGCCATTTTCCTCTTCAATAAGACCCACTCAAAAGTCAAAAGTTTACATGTGTGTATGTGTGTGCGTGGAAAGCGTCTGTTCTACAGATGTGAAAAAAGAGTGAGAAAGGAAGGCTGGAGAAAAAGAGAATGATGTCATGAGCTCAGAATGTAAAACTTTATTCCTCCCCCTCTCATTTTGGTTCTCAGCTGCTGCTGTCTCTTTTCTCTCTGGACTTTGCCCCTCCTTTCATCCATTCATCCATCCATGTCTTCAACCATTTATCTGCCTCTAATCTGTCTATCTGCCTCTCATTTTATTTCTCCCTCCCACATTTCCTGCTCTCCTATCCCTCCTTAATTTGTATTCCCTATAAGTCAGCTGCACAACATCATTCACATGGTTACTGGTCCTTTAGAGGTCCAGCTATGTATCTCTCTCTGCTACGTGATCTGAAGTGCATGATTTTCCAGTGCTATACATGTGACACTGAGAGAGCTTCAACTAGTGCATTTAGCTCAGAGGTTATTAAGTGAGGCTTATGAAAAAGTACATGTACCCTCATGGGTTATTGCAATATTATTGGCAATGCATAAGGAACTCAGGTCCAATATGTGGGCTTTGACTAATGGGACAAGGTAGGCTTTTAATTTTAATTATTTCTTATTTTAAGATTTATGTTATTCACTAACATTTTGTAAAGAATAGCTGAATACAGATGCTGCTCTCTAAACAGGTGATAGTTTGGTGGTAATTTATTATTATATAGCTGTACTGAGATGTTTTTAACCATGGTGATAAGATATTAGAATGTAACAGTGTGTATTCATGGACGTGTTTTTTTTTTCTTCTCTCTTTTCTGCACCATATGTCGTTCCGTTCCCAATGAATTATGCACGAGACACATGAATGCTACATTGCTTTCCTCATGCCTAGGGAGGAAATAATTTAATCCCTGTTTAGTTAAAAAAAATACAGTAAGCACAGCATGAAATTCGTTATGCGTGATATGTTAGAAAATATATTGGGCAAGTGCTCTTTCATTGTTCATTCTCATGATCCCAGCATTTTAGCACTGTGATTACCAGCATAGCAAGTTAAAAACCTGTGTGGATTAAACATTTTATGAAGTATTCATGTATCAGATATTATGCCGTTGTAAATGTAAATGTAGGAGAAAAAGACAGGCCTGAACAAAATCCATATCTTTCATATTTAGCAAAAGTCAAATCAGATAGTCTTAAGATTATGTACGGTTTTGTACTAATTTTAAGAATGTGTACTGCTTTTAGTCCTGAATTAAACTATTCTAATAACAGTGCTGATGAAAAGCCTATACTACTACTACTACTACTACTACTACTACTACTACTACTACTAATAATAATAATAATAATAATAATAATAATAATATTTCACATGCATTTAGCTATATAATCTGACTAGTAATTAAATTTAACCCTTGAAGTAAGTACTCCATAAGTATATGGGAAGGTCTGAATTTAGAGCATTTCTGTGGAATTAACCATCATTTATATGGTCATGATTTGGTCAAGACAGGTTCTAAAAAGACATTAATAACTTATGTATAGATATTATTTGATAGATAGATTAGATAAAATGTCTGCTGACAGATATGTGATTACAATCAACCAAGCAGAACTATAACTAATTTTCTGGCAACCAGATGTCCTTGTGGAATTTCAGTCCTTTATAAACAGTGGCCTTAGAGTACTGTTTTTTTTTTTTGTCTCAGCTTTGCTGTACTTCCTGTTTGAGAGAGCATTTGAAAATCACAGCAGCTGGGAATCTTTATAATAAACTGACTTTACACAGAAAAAAAACATGTGCTGCATATATGCAAATATATTACACCATGATATTGGTTTATAAGATTTGTATTTTGTTGAAAACGTTCAAATTTATAGATAACATTTATTGCCACTGATCACAGCCACAACGCAGATAACTATCTAATCAAGACTTAATGCATACAGTAGTGTAACACTGTGTTGATTTAATCTAAAATACACACATGTATTCATAATGATTATTAATTAATTGACAGATTATAATACAGAAACATCAGTCAGGTCTAGCTTATGATTTATGATCCTCCATTTGATTTTAAATCTATGGGTAAATATAAGATATTATCTATCTATCTATCTATCTATCTATCTATCTATCTATCTATCTATCTATCTATCTATCTATCTATCTATCTATCTATCTATCTATCTATCTGTCTGTCTGTCTGTCTGTCTGTCTGTCTGTCTGTCTGTCTGTCTGTCTGTCTATCTATCTATCTATCTATCTATCTATCTATCTATCTATCTATCTATCTAAACAATTTATATGCTCAAAGACATTCTGTGGACAAAACAATGACTGAAGTATGAGGGTTTGTAACTGCTTTTAAACCTGTAGCATTAACATAGAATTTAGTTATTGTGACATGGCTACAGCTATAAATGTGGGAAAGATTTTACAGGAACTCAGCCAATCAGAAATCTAGCCCAATCTAAATGTGAGATTTTTTCCCCCTCTAAATACTGTAATAAGACAGAGAAGTAAGAGATGAATGATATCTGTGTATAATAATAGGTTTAAGTAAAGAGAACAGCTCCAAGGCATTAAAAAGACACGTCTCAGTTTTGACCCATATGCACATAATTAGCCTACGAATCCCTCGAGCTTTTTCATTATGCCTCACAATGTCTGACTCTCAGTAGCAGAAAGATTTCTTGTGTCAGAGATTTCCTGTGTTGCTTACCATGGGACTTAGGAGACTCCAAGTAGCTTTTCATTCATTCCAAATTAAAGGAAATTTGATTAAATGAGCATTTGATATGAATCATGTTGTCTGGTGATATGCATTAATTTCACTTCATTGTATTCAAATGTAACTAATTTCACTTCATTCACTGTAAGAAAGAAAGAAAGAACGAAAGAAAGAGGACGAAATTTTGCTAATTCCCTCTAGGGGAAACAGGAAAAGCTGGGAATTACATGGAAGACTGAAGGGTCGTGTGAATATGAGAACCATGGTGTCCCAAAGAGGACTGCATGTCTCTGTGTATGTACAGTAAAGTATATAAGCCTCTCTAGGTCACTGTTTTCCATTTCTTTAACCCAAAAACACAACAGTCTTTTCAGTCCTGTGGATGATGGCTCTTTAAGAGCAGCTGGAGAAAGAAGCTGATTTTTAGTAAACTGTCATTTTTTCCCCCCAAACCGCTGCTCCTTATTATATAACTCTAGGCAGATTTAGTCCTTTTGTATTTGAGACAAGGCTGTTGAAATGAAATAGTTTTTAATAGAGACTGAGATACATAAGTTTTGGTTAAAAGTATAAATCAACTGTCAGACTAACTGGACAAAGGGGTGTGTGTGTGTGTGTGTGTGTGTGTGTGTGTGTGTGTGTGTGTGTGTGTGTGTGTGTGTGTGTGTGTGTGTGTGTGTGTGTGTGTGTGTGTGTGTGTGTGTGTGTGTGTGTGTGTGTGTGTGTGTGTGTGGGTGTTGTAAATGAACATTTCTTTTTCAGACGATTTAAGGATGATTAATTAATTTAGGTATTACATCCTAGAGAAATGTTTTTGCATAAGAATAAATGATTAGATTAGTAGTTGAAATGTGGAGTGATATTCTAATGAATATTCAGTTCATTTTACATTATTTTTCATTAGTTGGTGTAATAAGATTTTTGGAAATGGAAAATCCTTGTTATGTTATACAGATATTTTGAAGATCAGGTGAAGTAGTTCTCCATCCAATGGGGAACGCTCATCAACAGGACCACTCCAAATACACTTAAACTCTCAAATACATAATAAATCATATAAAGTATATTAAACTCTTTGCTAAGTCTATTGTCTCCTTTGCTCTTATCCTTAAAAAAACTTCAATTAAAGTTTTACATGTAGAATTAACATCTGAATTCATTGTTTTTATTTTCCCATTTTATAACATGCTAACATAACAACAACAACAACAACAACAGCAACAATAAAAAGTGTCTATGTTCAAGTTACAGATTACACTGTATGCTACTCAGGTTAATTGGAAATAAGCCAATGCTAAATTGAAAATATCCTTTTTTTATTTGGGTCAGAATGATCCTGCACTGAGTAAGCTAGACAAAATATTACAATACTGCATATTGCAGTGGAAACCTTTGATATACAATTTGTTTTTATTCAGTACATTTTTATTATATGACATCCAGCCTTACAAATCCATCATACTGTAGTGCCTCACCCTGCTCCTTGTGTTTGACCTCAGTTCTCTGCCCTCTGTGTATGCTGCTAATGTAGGAGTTTGAGAATGCAGAGGGAGATGAATACCAGGCCGACATGTCAACGCTGGCATCACCAGCCTCTGCCGGCAGTCCTGATGTCTACATCTTGCCTCTAAATGAAGTCTCTCTGCCTGTCGCCCAACAACCCAGCCGCTCAGGTGAGTCACCGATATATTCTGCTTCTAATGCTATCTTTTATGATCACTGATTATAATAACAAAATAAAGACAATTTTGATTAAATAGCCTTGATCCAGCATTGTTTTTATGTTTTCTTTTGTTGGGATTTGTCTGATAGAATTTGGAAACAATAATCTGTGGTCCAAAATTCAAGAGACTTGGGTAATGTGTATTCAAATGCAAAACAAGTTCTAGAACAATCAATCAGTTTGTTCTGAGAAGAATCAATATTTTAAGTTTAACTTAAAAATATAAAGAATAATCATTTACGTTTCATTTTATATAAACTGTACATAATCATATAAATTTTACATGCCCGCACACACACACACGCACTCACACAAACACACACACACACACACACACACACACACACACACACACACACACACACACACACACACACACACACACACACACACACACACACATACACACACGCACATTCGCATCCATGCATCCTGTGGAATTTTACTGATTGTACTCCAACATATAGCCAAGAAAAAGCATCTACTAAATCAGCAGAGATTGTTAATATGATAAAATAATTTCAAATGCTATAATTCCAACAATACAGTGTTACACTATAATTCCAATGTTTAGGCATTTTAGATGGCTAAATGCCCAACTCTAGTCTGCTTTAGTCTACTTTCTTTCAGTAGTAACAACAACCACAGGCTTCTGTCTAATGAATACTTTACCTTGACAAAATCTAATACTAAAATTCTTTAAAAATGTACCTTGTTTTATGATTTGAAGCTCTACAAAGCAAGTAAAAACTAATGCACTGATTGAAAGCACATGAGGCATGATGTTGATAGAAAAACATTTTGGGGTATTTTGGAAGTAAAACAGAAATAATGAGCTAGTGGAATAGATTAAAAAATGCTAGATGAAAGTCAACCAGACACAGTGATTTGAAATGAATGTTTCTGTTCTGGGATATTTATGGATGATTACATAGTCATTTCCTAGTGAAGGGATTTTGTACATTAATGTATTGATACATTAGCAGTTATGTATATATATGTGTATATATTGTTTAAAATAATTTTATAACAGTTGGTAAAATAAGTTAGATACTGTTTATGTGTAAGAGTAAAATCTGTGTTCTGTGATGGAGAGAGTTTGAAGAAGTAAAAATAAGATCTTTTTACAGATAGTTTGTACATTAAGTAGATTTTATCTCTTGCTCAGTGATCAGAGATGTTTAAGCCAAAAGAAAATCATACATACACTATCATCATATACGGTACAATAAACTCAAGTCTGATTCATCCAGATGACATGGTTACTGCCCCCATTCTTTTATCCCTAAATACAATGTTCATCGAAGCCTCATTCACTATGTCACTGTTTCCTCAGCCTCAGTATTCATATTTTTGGCATAAATATCTTCAGTAAAGCATTTGGATTCCAGAGCAGAAAAGTGTGAGAGAGCTCATGTTTATGGCTCCCACTCTCAAGCTTGTTTATTCTGGAATCCCTTATAACTTTACTACTCTCTCTCTCTCTCTCTCTCTCTCTCTCTCTCTCTCTCTCTCTCTCTCTCTCTCTCTCTCTCTCTCTCTCCCTCCTCTCTCTCTCTCTCTCTCTCTCTCTCTCTCTCTCTCTCTCTCTCTCTCTCTCTCACACACACACACACACACACACACACACACACACACACACACACACACACACACACACACACACACACACACACACACACACACACACACTCATTCACACACATTCTTTCAAATAAAACATCTGCCTATTACATAATACCGCCCCTGCAGGCCTACATAAATTCTCCTTGGAATCTTTGGCATTCAAAAGAGCATTTGTAAAATCAGTTCCATAGAAAATATCTACTTTTTTTCTCCCACTCAATGGTGTGGTCTTTATCAGAGAGATAGCATAAGAGTCTAAAACATCCTGTAGGCAAAAACGTCATAGGCCATGACGGCTATAGTGTATCTAAAGTTAAATTGTTCAGAAAAATTTATTTCTGTTCTCCTACTTTTGCTGTAACGGTTCATCACAGGCATCAGATGTTCTGTTTCATAGATTTATGTCACAGCGTACTTTTTTATAAATATAAAATGGTTTAATTATGGTCATTTTTAACATCAAATCTGAGTGACTACTATTAGAAAAAAGTGAGAGTGAATATGTGGGTCTTCTGTCTACATTTTTTATTTTTTTTGTGAGACATAAGATTACTGTGAACATTAACAAAAAAGGCCTGGTGTATTGATGAACAGAAGTTGTTGATGGAAACAGATTTTTAAATTAAATGTTGACCAAGTATGTGCTTGTTCCAGTTTCCCTCTTACTGCAATCTCATAATATTCACATAAGAACACATGGATGGAATCATGCAATGTGTATAAAGTGTATTTGAATGGTAGCATCTTAGGCACATTATTTCCTGTGAGCTCCCAAGAACCTTTTTTATTAATATCTAGAACATATGGAATTTGTTTTTTTTTTTATGAGCATTGCTGGATCACTGAAGCTGTTTAAGGAGCAGTCATGATGATGTCACCCTTATAGAGATTATACTTATGTGTAGATAAAGCTACATAAGTTTTATTTATTTACCCTGATGGAGCCAAGAAATATATATTTTTACTGATTGCTTCTGTTTTTTTTTTTTTTGTTGTTGTTTTTTTTGTTTTGTTTTTAATATTTAGGTAAAAGAGAACACAGAGTGTGTCTGTGTGTGTGGGTGTGTTTCACACCCTAGCGTCTAGAAATACATTCGATTAAGAACACACCCTAACACAGCTGTATACTTTAGGGAACATGATGCACACACACATGTATGTGTAGCATCTACAGTACCAAAATGACACTCCCATATTTTGTGAAACACAGATACTGCAGCCTTCACATAACACAAGCATATTTTCAGATGAACTCCTATATAACACACACAGCATCTGTGTGTGTGTGTGTGTGTGTGTGTGTGTGTGTGTGTGTGTGTGTGTGTGTGTGTGTGTGTGTGTGTGTGTGTGTGTGTGTGTGTGTGTGTGTGTGTGTGTGTGTGTGTGTGTGTGTGTTAGTTATTCACAACAGTCTAGTGCAGGTTAAAGCATTTCATTGTCATCCATATATACATGAAGAGTCACACTCATTTGTGGTTACACACACTCACAGGCTCACTCCAAGCAGAAAGATCTTTCCACCAATGCATTAATATTAATAACACATGCTGTTGTGTAAGGCTTATCATTTTTTAATAGACCCATGTGATATTACACAACATATGGGTGTGAACTTATCAAAACCGTGTTATTCTGACTGCATTGTTAAAAATACATGGTGAAAGATACAGAAGATAATATATTTTCCACCATAATTACAACAGAATATTATTATCAAAACCATTGAAAACGACATTCAAGCAGGTATTGTTTCAAAACTATTTTTTAGACCAGCGTTAACTCCCAGATTAGTCACTGAACATGTTTGTAAAATATTTAATGTTGTGAATTATTTAGATACCTAATCTAAAGAATATTAATAAATTGCCATCATTGTGGTCCAGGGTTGCCAGGTCTGCATACCAAATACACTTCACAGCCATCTCATGATCGCATTTATCTTAAATGCTCCTTTTACCAAGGTCTTAAAAATGTGTTATATGATTACTTTTGTAATTTTCATAAGCAAAACCATATAAGATGACAAATCAGGATTTTGACCATAATCCATTTTGCTTGGATTATAGAGTCAAACTTTCAGCATTTGGAAGCTGCCACAATCATGTGGTTATAAATGTGGAAAGTTGACTAACTCACTGAGACTCAACACATCAAAACATACGATAAAACATTCAAAAAAACGTTCAGAAAATAATGAACAAACATCAGCGGTTGTAGTCTAATTTAACAGAAAACACAAATCTCTACAACAATGCTAAACATTTACATAATTGTACCCAATGAAAGTGTTGCCATCATTTCCTAACCATGTTTTAGGCTCATCTGTGATGATTAAAGCTTTTATCATCATTTTTTTATGTTATAGAAGTTATACAAGTCACTCTTCTGCAGTAGAGCCACTTCTTCATGCCCTTATCCAGACATGCCAGAGGGCACAAGGGCAACATTGCCCCGCCCTCATCAAGAATGCTGAAGCCATCTCAGCCTAAAAAGATTGAAAACAATACTCTGAGTGTCTCCCCTGCTCTCGAGGGTACCAAGCGGTGGCAGAGGCTGGACAAAGACCCCAATTCTCCACAGAGAAAAAGAATGACTGATGACTGCTCACTGGAACATGACATGGGCGTAAAATATGGATGTCACAAAGACAACACGTCACACTTTCACAAAGATCCATCTGTCTACTAAAAGTGAGGGAGAGACAGAGGTGTTGTTATGTTACTAGGGCTAGAGCTGCTGAATTAGATAGTGCTGGTTGATTGGGAAGGATAAAGATGTGCATTGAATCGGCAGAGCAGGAAGCGGTCAGTCGCAGTTCCATGAAGCTGAGTGCATTTTCCACAAAATGCGGCAGTTCCTATCTTTATTTTTTATAAATTAGAGAAGTCGGTTGAAGGTGAATGACTGTAATCGTTATAGTAAAAAAGCAGTTTGTTTTATGATTGATCTGAAAATTTTGTTTGCATTTTGCAAGTTTTTGGGACTTTTGCTTCTAGTTGAAAAGAGTATCAGCATTTTGGAGCCATGGCATATAATCAGCTTGACTTAACAGGGGGCATTTCTTACATCTGTACTCTCTTCAGCTCTGTAATTTATAGCTCAGAAGTATTAGAAATGCAAAGAATTGCTTGTTTGGGTCAGACATTCGGAGGATGATGGTGCTTTAAGGAAAGGTGTTTCTTTTATACACCCAGGATTGTGAACATCACTAGAGACAGAAACTTGGTAATTTCCTACCTAGAAACTTACTTAAGTTTCTCACTTCCTCACATTTTACTGCTAAAGGTCCCAGTTAAATATTTGCCAATATTCAATTACATATTCATGGCTGTTTTTCTGTTTGTTGTCGGATCTCCAGTCCAACTCCAGAAGTCAGCAGATGCATCTCGCCACAGTTTGCTCTACATTAAAGAGATTGGGCATGGATGGTTTGGCAAGGTAAGCCTTATTTACTGATTATTAGTTTAATCATCTGCCTGCTGTGCTGTAGGCACATGTTAGCATAAATCAAATGTTTAGTGCCCTTATGCTTTATGGCTGCACACTGATGAGGGTCATGCTTTCTGACTGGTATGACCAAGCTGGGACAAATACAGATTTACTAGCTTTAATGTTCACTTTTATAGACTTTTTTAGGGCCTCTTAAAGAATTATTTAAGCTTTGTTTGTGACTGAAAATCTATGGTGGCATTTTATATGAAGAGTAGCTACACTGGACCTTTATAAGACATTCATAAGCACTGCGATGAAGTATACTGCCTTTATATGAAAGAAAGAAGAGGGAAGACGCCTCAGTTATTGTTTTGGGTCATCTGATTGAAAATGCTGTTCTATTTTAATGTTATTTGTGAAATTATTTTGTATTCATAAGCAAACATTCATGAAGTATTGAATAGATTTTTTTGGTGGCCATCTGTCATCTCTGCTTCTGGCTGCTTTTTCTTCATTTACTTCGTATAGGATTATTAGATTTCACATTTGCATTTAAACATTATTATGAAACACCACTCTAATGTTCTTTTGGCTGCTCCCAGTCACCACAGCAGCTCATCTGGTCCGCATATTTGATTTTGGCACAGGATTCCCTTCCTAACGCAATCCTCCTATTTTATCCAGGCCTGGGATAGGCACTGAGAGTTAGCTCTTCAGTAGCGGGGTTAGCTCCCTGCACGGTGATCCTCCACTGGACCACCAGGAGGTTATACAGCACCACTCCAATAAACTTTATATATTTTCAAAGCCTATGTTCTAGCATTGATAATTTTGATCTTTTGAAAGTGATCTTTTGAATCAACCTTGCATTTAGAACAGGGTTGCCAGGGCAATCCTATGTGAGCTAGTTTTGGAGCAAGTTTGTTGGTGGAAAGACAAATACTTAGAAGGCTATTTTTTGGTCTGGTTTAGCCTGTGGTTGCCAAGATCTGCGTTAAAGCCAATAATCAGTTTTAAATCTGATCAATTTCAACAAACATAGGCTAGTGAAAACAAATGGAAAGCGTAGTTAAAGATGTTATACAACATATAGAACAATTTTTCTTGTAAGATAAATTGGAAAGATCAGGAGAAGTAAAAGGGGATTATGGAGTGAATAATGTGTGTAACAGATAATGTTATAAAGCCATTTTGCAAATCAAAAATGTCTGTGCATCACAGTGACCTTGTTTCCCACTCAAAAGCTGAGAAAACAAACAAATAAAACCTTTTAGACTTGGTTTACTTTTGTGTGGTTTTTGACATTTTTTTGAAACCTGCAATCTCGTATGACATGTCATGAATGTGCTATACTGTGTAAAAAAACATACTGAAAATATAAGATACAAATAATTCTTTATTCTTTTCTTCTTCTCTCTTTTATATAAAGAGAAAGTCACATTTTGGAGAACTTTATAATCTCTCCAGCATACAATGCTTATTAATGTGTTATGAAGAACTTATGTAATGTGCAAAATTGGAATAATAGTCTTGCATATACCGTGTGCCTAATGATTTCATTCTCATGCTCTTTCTTTCTCTGTTTCTGTCTTTCTATACACACAAATGCATATACATATACACTCCCTCAATTTGTTCCATTGACTGGGTATGTTCATGTGTGTGTGTCTTTGTCTTGTCTGCATGACTGTTCATGTCCTACGTCTTGTGTATATGTACATGTTTGTGCTTTCACAAATCCTTCTTTTCTGTCCATATTAAGGTAATTTGCAAAAGCATCATTTATTTAAAAAAATTGCTTTTGTTTCTTTCCCTCTTGTTCATTCAAATGTTTGTGTGTATGTGTGCGTGCTTTATGTATGTATGTATGCATGTGTTTGTCTTCTCTGTTTGTATCTGTTGTTATATGTATTGTCTGTTTCTTGTGTGTGGGCATCTTTGTGTGTGGGTCTATGTTGCGTGTGTGTACCGGACATCCACAGGTGTTGTTGGGGGAGGTAACCTCTGGCCTCAGCAGTACTCAGGTGGTGGTGAAGGAGCTCAAGACGAGTGCCAGTATTCAGGACCAAATGCATTTCCTGGAGGAAGCACAACCTTACAGGTAGACAATAAGCAAAAGTTCTACACTGCACTATTGCCCTATACCTCTTTCTGTTTAAAAATGTGTCTCAAAATCGCCTTTGTTCAAGATCAGGTTTGTAAATATTACAATGTCATTACTTTTCCATTTCTTTGTGTTCACACTAGTACTTATGTTCTCTCATGTCTCAGATCTCTGCAGCATCCTGCTCTAGTGCAGTGTTTGGCTCAATGCACTGAGGTCACACCCTACCTGCTGATCATGGAGTTCTGTCCTTTGGTGGGTACTTGAGATCCAGCAGTCTCATGTACATGATATTCTAAACTATAGACAGACAGCTAATTTATCAAACTTAAGATGCGTTGCTAAAAGGTTACTTACTTTAGATGTAGCTTTCCAATATACACTTAGAAGTCTAGAACAATAAGTAAGAAGATATATGCATGATTAATGAAAAATTGAAAAAAAAATTAAACAAACAAGAAACAAACATATTAGAAAGCTGTGACACTGACTAGGATACAATGGTTATTTAATGGTTAATGGTTATTGCCCTCTAGTGGCTCAATGAAACACAGCAGACTGACATCATTACATATCATGTCTGTATTTTTTGTATGCATATAAATGCCTGATTATGCTTTTCAGTTTCCCATAATTTCTATCTCTTTGTTCATATCATTTTTCTGTGTCTACTTTCCATGGTAACAGGGTGATGTGAAAGGCTATCTGCGCAGCTGCAGAGCAGCAGATTCTGTGACTCCTGATCCATTGCTCCTTCAAAGAATGGCTTGTCAGATTGCTTCTGGCCTTCTGCATCTCCACAAACATGACTACAAACACAGGTGAGTCTAAACCTGATTTATACTACTGAGTGGCTCAGTTAAATTTTGGATTAAATTTTAAACTCAGACAAAGGTTTACATAGCGTAAACACAAATATATGTTCAAATATGTAAAAACAACAACAAAGGTCAGAATGTCTGTTCAGTTTTTTCACCAAACGGTTTACAGCGAGTGTAGAAGAAGACTGAGCATTATGGCTATGCTTTTATTTCCCGATTTCAGTGTGACACTTACCTGGTTACATCCTGTAACAATATCCTGATGCTGCCTGAGTGTGCCTCTGCTACTCCAGCATCAGTGATTTTGTTGCTGGGGGTCACCATTTATCTTCATGAAGACATGGTTATTTTATTCTGTTAAAATATATATTACTTGCTTTGACAGTTAATATTATAATTACTGGTATCATAATTTTATATCTGGATTTTTTTAAACAGTGATCTGGCTTTGAGAAACTGCCTTCTCACATCAGATGTTACTGTGAAGATTGGAGATTATGGCCTGTCACACAGCAAGTACAAGGCACGTGATTTGCCTCCTTAGCTATTGTGAGATTTCATTATAAACATCTGGAGGAACCTTAAAATGTCCAATATTAAAAATGTGGTTAAAATTTTGACAAGCACATGATGGGTATTACAGATGTTAAAATGAATGTATTGATTCTTTCTTAATCAATGAGCTGACCTCTACTATGTTCCTCCACACTATGGGTGTAATATAATACCACTATCTGTATGTCTAACTGTTGTGGTCCAAAATATCTGTATATATGTCTAGATTTTTAGCATAAGTAAGTATTCCCTAAACCGGAAGTTTTGGTCTATTACACAATCCCTAACTCTGTGCCCCTGGAAACGTATTAAAGAAAGTTTTGTCACCAATTATGGCTTTGACAATTGCTCAGCCTTGGATACAGCAGAGTTGTGTATGGAGTAGAGTTTTCTTTTAGTCCCCCTTATACTGTATGTACCTGCCCACAATATTTTTCAATTAATTAATTTAGTTCTATTTTTTAAGATTTTTCAAGATAGAACAGGAAATTAATATCCTGCTTCAAACCACCTTGGCTCTGACCAGGCATAACAAAGCACCGTTTTTGTTTCTTCCACAATCTTTACATCTGAAGACTGTCCACCCTATTGGATCTGTATATAACATATCATCAGTTAATTCTAAATGATCTTTGTGTATTTGGATATATCTCTATACTACAGGATGATTACTTTGTGACATCAGATCAGTCCTGGGTACCGTTACGCTGGATTGCCCCAGAACTGTTGGATGAAGTTCATGGAAACATACTGATGGCAGACCAAACAAAACAAAGCAACATTTGGTAAGACTTAACTCATGAGTCTCATTCTACATTAGCATCTTTTTTTATATGTGTTTTATTTTATTTTATATTATTTTATATTGATCACATGCACAAAAATAAGCATTAACAATAAGAACATTTTTTTTTTCTTCTATAGTAAATATGAGCACTGCATTTGAAAATTATTTAAATATTGGAACAGGAAGTGGGGTGTTGAGACCCATGGCAAGACATGTATAAGCCTTAGAGGGCCAGTGTGAAATGTGTGTATTATATCTAAATCTACCAGGCTCATTTGAGCTGCTCATTGCAGTACAGCTTAATGTGCTGAGAGGAGAGCAGTAATTACCCTATACACAAGCTCCCAGGTACTTGCAATAGGCAAATGTCTCCCTGTTTGACCGCACAAATTATGTACTCTTAGAACTCTGGGCACAGATGTGTATGGCCTTTTTTCAGTAGTCATTTAATGTGTGTTTCTGCATCGCAGGTCTCTTGGGGTAACTATGTGGGAGTTGTTTGAGTTGGGGAACCAGCCTTATAGACACTACTCTGACCGGCAGGTCCTCAACTTTGCTGTGAAGGATCAACAACTTAAACTACCAAAGCCAATGATTCACTTTCCTCTTTCTGACCGTTGGTGAGTGTTACAAATATAATATTTTTGAAAGTTTAATATTTTTGAAAGTTCCCCACAAAGATGTGATAAGAATACAAATAAGTTTATCACACATATGGTTCACAACACTTAATTTGTTATATGCACACTCTGTAGTTTCTTGTCTTGTCTTAAGTAGCATGGTGTTTATGTAACCTTAGGTACGAAGTGATGCAGTTCTGTTGGCTTCAATCAGACCAAAGGCCTAATGCTGAGGAAGTTCACCTACTGCTCAGTTACCTGTGTGCCAAAAGTGCCAGTGAGGCAGAAGAAGATTTTGAGAGGCGCTGGAACTCAATGAGACCCAACATGACTCTGCACAGGGCTGGTCCCCTAACCTTGGAAATGCCACAGTCTTTGACCACCTCATCTTCATTCCCTTTACTGGAGCAATTTTCAGCTGGTGATGGCTACCAATCAGAGTCAGGAGATGACATTCTCACAGTTACTGAAACCAGTCATGGTCTAAACTTTGAGTACAAATGGGAGCAAGCAAGACCTAAACAGCCCTATCCCTCCTCATCCACCAGTGCAACATTAGATCAAGGAAATCCCCATTGTCAGGATGTCTATTACCCTCCTGGAGGTATGGAAGGTGAATGTGGGATTAATCGCCTCACCTTAGGGTTCTCTCCCCAATACTATGACCCCAAGCAATTACACACTCCAGGTGTTGTTCCAGTTCTCAGTGCACATAGTCCATCAGTGAATAGTGAGTATTACATTCGTATTGAAGAGCCAGTAGAATGCAATATTGACATGGAGTACACAATGTGTGCATATAGCCCTGAATTTGGGGGCAGCAATGGCAGCTTTCTCACTGGTAGTGGAGACTCAGGGGATTGTATGAATTGTCCTTCTAAAGGCAAGCCAATTGAAACATACTGGTCAGCTGAAATCCATAAAAGCAGTGCCTATGATTCAGACTGCAGTCCAACCATGTCCCTAACTATGGAGCCACTTCTAGGTCAGGTATCTGATTCCAGCCCACTTAGGCCATGGGAGTCAGGACATTATGTATCATACAAGGACAGGGATGGAGGCTATTACTATGAGAACTCACCATCACTGGGTATGGATCACTACCTGATTGGAGGCCCATCAGAACCCATGAGGGAGAGCTGGGGGTCCCGAAGCCTGAGACAAGCATTGGGTGAGATTGAGGAACCTTTGGGGATCTCACACTCGATCAGCAACTCCCCACAGGGCTATGCTGAACCTTATCTAGAGAGAAGCCATGGGTCAGTACTTGGGAAGAATTTAAGTGGAGGATACTATGACATGATGGGTTCTTTGAGAAAGATCATGCCAGGGAACCACTCAGTGTGTATTGACATGGAATCAGGGGGAGCTGTGTTTGTGGGGCAAGATGAGAGTGACTCTGAAGAGGAGGAGGATATATTCACTGAAAGGCAGGCAATGGGCTGGTCTACCAACCACTCAACAAAAAGCCATTTGAGCTTGCCTCAAAGACATTCATCAAAGCAAGATGCATATGCAGACTTTCATTATACTATGCCAATGACTGATATTGAGGATGCATGGCCAGAGAACCACAGTCTCCCATACCGCTCTACCAAAACAATTAAATACCTGGAAGGCAGATCCAAAAGCAATACCTGCCCAGTGCATGGCAGACAAGCATCACTATCCTCAGCAGACTGCAGCTCCTATATTCATCTCTGTAATGAACCTAGAGAAGCAGAGGTGTACCCAGTACCTTGTTGTCAGGCTTTAAGCAATTCCCATTTTGTAGATCCTCTTACAGGGTCATTAGTTAGAAATTGTTTCATGAATGACAATATTTCAGACAAAAACACAGGCATACCTAGCAGAAACCCACAAGTCGGCCAAGCTACTTTGCCTACTGGACATTTAATTTCAAAATCAGAGGCAGAAAAAAACAACATAAAACAGACAGAACACCCAGAATATGTTGACACTGGTATCAGAGAGGAGATTTACAATCGAGACAGTACTGGACAACAAGATACTAGACAAATTGACATGAAAACAGAGATTTTAACCATAACTCAAGAAGAGGACAAACTCCTTCCTGAGATCTCTTCCAAAGAGTCTGAATCAGACAGAAGCAAGATGGCAGACAGTGGTGTGGAACATGGAAATTCCTGCACCAGCCTGGTGGAAATTGACAATTGTAGTGACGATGACACTACAGATGTCACCTCTGGGATTTTTGGTGACTTCCCTGGAGATTATGCTGAGACAGCAGACTACGCCTCACCTTCATTCAAGTCATTGCAGAAACAAGTAGGTACACCTGACTCCATGGACTCCATAGATCTACCATCCACTACAGGCTCCAGTGAGACTCTGAGTCCAACTTCTCTCCATCCATCAAATTCCTCTAGAGCTGTGGATAGTGGCTATGACACTGAGAACAATGAGTCTCCTGAATTTGTCCCCAAGGAACCCCATGAACCACAAGATACCAAAACCTTTATACAGCCATTGGGGCTTTCAGTTGCTGACTCAATCCAAATCATGGAAGCAACAGAGGGAGGTGGAGCTGACATCCAGCAAGAGGTTGGGGAGGATGTGGAGGAAGGAGTCACCATGAAAACATCTCAGAGCGCAGAAAAGCTGACTGTACTAAGTGAGAAAACCCCATACAGAGATTCAGCTTACTTTTCTGATACTGATGCAGGGAAAGAGAAAGAGAGTGATGAAGATAGAGAGAAAGGTACTTATGATCATGAGAGGAAGGAAGAGGAAGAAATGCAAGCAATAGACCAAAAAACACTACCAACACCAGTGGTAGAACAAAACAATGAAAAATCAAATGATCTGGAGACAAAAGAAAACGGTGACAATTTCTACAATGATATTCAGGAAGAGACCCAAGCAACTCTACTCACAGATGAAGATGAAAAGATTTCCTCCAGTTCCTTTGAACTAACTATTATTTCTTCTGTTTCTCCTGATATATGTGAATGCCCTATAAATAATACTGTCCAGGATGAAAACTTTGACCTGACTTCAGATGACCCTCAAGAAGTGCTGTCTGAGAATCAATTATTGAATTTAACATACTTGACTGTTTCTGATGTCAAACAAGAAAATCACAAAAGTGAGGTGACAGACACCACACTTTCCTTTGACCCATCAGCACATAACAGTTTAGTTGAGGACAGTAATGTTGAGATCGGTCCTGACAGCTTTATCAGTGAAAATGAAATTAACCAGAAAGAGCAAATTACTGAAGTAACAACATCCAGCACAAGTTTAGAAGAAAAATCAATTCAGGACAACAATGACAACAGTGTGGAAATGCTCATATCTGACTCAGCCAAAAATGTTCCAGCAGATATAACAGAAAATCCTGAAACTCAAGTTAATAATGCAAAAACTGGAGTTCAGTTACACAAGAGCTCCACTCGTCCTTATTCTCCTCCTCCTCCTCTCCCATTACTTGAGGGTCGAGTGTCCCCAGTGGGGAGAGGAGAAGCTGATGATGAGGACAGAGATTCAGAGGACAGTGATGAATCAGATGAGGAGCTGCGCACCTACAGTATCCAGGAACAGAGTGAGGAAAGTGAGGATGAACTCCTACCTGTACCCATTATTGTAAGTGACTGCAGTGATGCACACAAACTCAGAAGCCTCCTCAAGATGCCCAGTCTTTGTATGGATAACCTTGGTGATGAGTCCAAAAAGAAGGTGGTGTCCTTCTTTGATGATGTTACTGTCTACTTGTTTGACCAAGTAAGCAACATTTGAGCGTTTACTGTATTTTTGCTATGAATACTTAAATTGTACACACTAGCCTATATAAAAATGTTTTGGGGAAACAGTTTATTGCATATATACCTGTGGAAGCTTTTTTCACAATTCTCTATTAACATAAATGCATACAATGACATATTGGTCAAAATGTAACTCTGCTTCAATCCATTGCTTGATTTCCCAATACATTTAGAAATGTTTTGGTAATGCATTGCTGGAAGGGTCATTTTTTTATTTCAGATTTTGTCCTCACTGATGACAAAAAAGTAATAAGAAAAATTCAACTTCTCTAGGAAAGTCCAACTGGAGAACTATCAGAACATGCCTATCCCCTGGGAGGTGAGACAAGCTCACAGGGTGCAAGGTGCACAGTGTCAAGCCAACAGGAAAAGGCCAATTCAACTGATGACTCTTCAGATGGAAATATTTCAGAAGAGAGTAAGAAATCATGTTTAAACATATTGATTTTAATAAAGTTATTATAAAAATTATATGATAATTTATATTCCTTTTAATATATGTATTTTCCTTATATCTTTTTGTGAGCAGGTACAGGGCTTGAGTGGGATGATGATTTCTCTTTGCTGCCACTACCAACGTCATCAATGGAATCACCCTCGGACATCAAGGCTAAAACAAGCTTTCCACCCAGTGCTACAATTAACAAGCCTGTTGTGCAATTCTCACGCTTCACAGTTTCTCCATCCCCAATTTCACGATTTTCCATCACCCATGTTTCTGACTCAGATGTGGATTCGGCAGGAGGTAAAATGCTTATAAATACATATCATTGATTTATTAATATGTAGACTTCCACTTATCATATAGCTTCACTTCATAGACCCCATACAAATATTATAGCTCTATAATAGATAGCTTTCAAGTTGAGTTCGTAAAGCTTTTGTTTCCTGAAAAAGTTTAATTTTAGATGCTTATCAAGTAAAATTGCATCATAAATGTATCATACTCTGTCCTCTGTGTGCCAAACAGGAAGCAGTGAGGATGGCGATAGAGAATGAGCACTGCACACCACTGCCATCTATGTGGAGTGTTCTGCATGAAACATGTACTGGTCATTTGGAATGAAAATTATACTGTTTCAAATATGTTTGGGATGCCATCAAGGACAGTGCCTAATATTGTTTTCAACTAGTTATACAATGTTCTGTATTGAACCAAACACAAATGAACATATCTGTGGCCACATGCTTTTTAAGAAGAATATTATAAATAGCAAAATTTCAAAGTAATATCATATTTGTTAAAATCATATTTTAAACTAGTGACAATTTCGAAATATGAACTGTGAAGACATGGGATTTATAAAGGATTCCACATATTTTCATGAATGATTGGTGTGATCTTGAAATGAAGGATAACATGAACATTTTTCCAGAAGCTAATTGTAAACTAAATCAAGAAACCTTTTTCAAGGACATTGACTTTGACTGTAAAGTAATGATGAACAAATGAATATATTGCTAACAATGAGTTATGTTGCTAAAGGAAGAGAAATTAAGCGAGACTACTGTTTGTCAATGGCTGATTAAGGTTTTGTTATTTTATTTGTGAGACGGCAAACTCACCTACTTTTCACCTTCTATTTTTTTTTTAATTTGGCATCAGAACAACAGCCTTGTGCCTGTGTCACATAACGAAAAGTAGTGGACTTTTGAAAGCTGTTTTAAAAATGTTTGGGAGAGAGGAAACACATAGCTGCCTTGAGTCAGCCATCTACTTGTAAGTAGCAGATTATACAGGGTCATAAAACATCATGAGACTTAGACCAGCTCTGTCATGATATTACAAATAACATCTCAAATGAAATTCATATCTTTTTTTATTGTCTTAGATTTTTGGAGAGGCAACCATTGCCTGGTTGATGAAAACAGTTCTAAGAACTACTTGTTTCAGTATTAACTTATAAATTTAATGTATATTATTGTCAGTATCATGCATAAATTTTTGAACTCATGTTTTACTGGTTTCATTTTGGCCCTTGAATAAGAACTGCTAAAGAAACCCAAAATGGGAAAAACACATGATAATTTCAAATGCTTGAGAACTTAACAAAGTTCTTGGTACTGGACCTTTTAGTCCTTTAGTCTATGTATGCATTTTCTAATTAGCATGTATAAATGATACTGTACATGTCTGCTACCTTATGAGAACCAGAGCTGGGATGTGTTATGTTTAAGGTGTTTATAACTTTTTTTTATTTAATACATGATGCCTGTCTTATCACTTTTGAGAAATTTATAACGAAATAGAAGGAAGAAAGACATATACTAATGGCAGTTTATGGACAATGTATTATTATAATTATTTCTTAGAATAGACAAAAACTATTGAACAAAAGTTACTTTACATTTGTTACGTTGGATAATAACTGTCCAATATAAGTTTAATAGTCTTGTGAACACTGTTGGGGGGGGGGGGGTGTCATTTCTTAGTAAGAAAAAGTTTGACAAGATAAATAGGAATTTAAAGCACTCTGATATATCTGTACTTTGGACCCCCTGAATTTGGGAAGAAAAGAAAAATCACACCCTCTCACATTCAATGTTTGCCTCTTACGGCATCACTGTTCTAAATAGGATAGCCTAGATTGAACTAGACAGCAATCTGTACTATTTTTGTATTCTTTGAAACAGATTTAAAATCCTAAACTGTATTATAATGTTGCTGGACTGTAAAGAGTTTATCATAATATGTTTTCTGCCAAAGAGATGCATTCTATTGGTAAAAATAGGGATGTTTGCTGGAATTGCTAGACACTAACATGACTTGATAATCATGGGCTAATGGACAATGTTCTTGATTGTATTGTGTGACTGTCTTCATAAGAAATCCAGCAAAAGGGTCTGAGTCAATAGAATACCCTTGGATCTGTGTGAGATTCTGGTGATTTATGGTGAAGAAATTTTGTATTTGAGTGTAGTGAGCAAAGAAGTGGTTTAATGATTCTATGGAGTAGGAATCCATGAAGATATATATTGGTTAGAGATAAATGTTATGTGAAGGTTCCCATAAATATCTGTCCCTCATGGATGTCACATGATTAGTGACTGTACACAAACAAAAAAAGAATAAATTAACTGTTTGACATCTTTATCTCTCTTTGGTGTCTAGCTATTAGAACTCAACATGCACCAACCTCAGCTACTAGACACCACAATCCAGCCTTACGTAAACCACCAGACAAAACACTGTGCAATAAAAGAAAAAAAAGATAAAGTTTGTTTTAAAACCACAGACACAACAACTGAAGAAAACAAACAAATAAAAAATCTAACAAATACCTGAAAGGAAGAGCCAGAAGCAATACCTGTCCTGTGCATGGCAGACAAGCATCAAACTGTCTTGTGAGGGTCATGCCCCACACTTTAATGGGTAAGATACTTTTCTGATTACTGTATGCTCAGTCACTTCATCTTATCAACAGCTTGTGTTTTAGGCAGCAACTCATTTTCACATATGAGGCAACACTTGTTCTCTTCTGGCACAAACCCATTTTACTATTCTTGTATGGCATGACACCAGACAGGTCTACATGCTATCATTCATTTCCATTCATCCACTCTTGCATTTTCCCAAACCCAAAATTTATTGAATAGTGTAATGCTGTCCATAATCTGTTTCAGACAGAATGAGGCAGTTATTTAGTGCTTTTCTAAAGACCTGTCTGGTACTCTGTACCAGCAATTTGTACCATCTGTACCAGCCAAACTTGCCATCTTATCTATGAAAACCAGCAAAGGGGCTCAGTGGCTGAGCTTTCTGTCCATTAATGTTTTTGCTGCCACAATGCAGCAAATGAGTTGACCTTTTTCTTATTAGACTGCTCAGTGTTGTCTGGCCTTTGACCAAATATGATCACCAAATTCATCCACTTCCATCAGGACCTTATAAAACATATAGAGTAAACAGAACTACCCTGAAATTTCTAAATCCTTCAAGCACTTTGCCCAACAATAAGAAAATTGAAAATACAACAAAAAATGAGGCCACTATATTTTAGCATATTTGAACCCAATTGCTCACCTAGACAAGCAAGACAAAAGTGGGAAAGAGGACACAAGTGACCTACAGTACTTTACAAGGTACCCGCACATGGTCACACAAAGTGACAATGTTGTTATTTATATTTTGCAAAGCACACACCTGAGTTGCCAGGGAGTAGAAATAATTATGGAAATATTTATTTATAATTTATTTATTTATATAATTTCTTACATTATGGTCTTGAAATAATGCGTTTGTCTCACATATAGAAATTTACAAAGTTCAAGAACTTGTAGAATACATTCTATTTGATCTATTTGGAAAAAAGTTACATAAAGAGAAACACAGAAATACAGAAAGACCAGGAAAGAAACATGACAAAAACAATGATAACAAAGCAATTCGGTGTCCTTTAGTTCAGCTCTATTAGTTCCCATTTGTCCTGTTTCTAACTTACAAAGATGCACACATGTACTGCCAGTCTGACGTTTTAGTACATATTTTTATTTTGATGAAATTTGATAAACGCAAAGGATATAAGTGAATTACAAAACGTTATAAAGGTATTTGAAACAACCTGGACATAATCGGATTAGGCCAAATCAATCTAAATAGGCACTTGCAGCACACTACATATTTCCAGTACCACCATATTTTAAAAGTAATGCTGGCAGTGTCTTAATATATTTATCCTTGTTATTGGTCTTCTATTTTCCATTTTGTTTGGCCTGTGTCTAACGACTAACATACGTATCATTTATAAAACATGAAACTTCTAGTGTTCAAAAACGTTTGAGTGGCAGTGTATATCAAACGGTACAATTTGAAATTGTGCAATGAATATGTGCTAAATATATTGCTTATACAGTTTCAATTATAAGTGATGGTCATCTGTATATATTCATCTTAACAATATTTGAAATATTAAGCAAAGGTGGATTTTAAACAGTTTGTGTGTGTGTGTATGTTTATTTTTCCATGTTAGGTGTACATATACATATATACTGTACATATAACACCTATTATGGCTGCAAGAGAGGTATGGCAGAAACACACTTGAGTGGCAGCCAATGAAATAGGAGAAATTGCTCACCCTCCAGCACATACATACAGGTGAGAACTTTCTCCATAAACTATCACTGACACATGCTTCCCTCAGAGTACTTAGTAGACAGTGAAGATGAAACTCCCCAACTCCAAATGTCCTACAGAGCACCCTGGGTCCTGCCCTGTTGCTGTGGAGGCCACCTTGATAGAGAAGTCTCCAAAGACAGTACTGCTGACCTCCACTTCAACCCCTCTTACTTTCTTATTTCCCAAAGAAACTTAACATTAAAAAAACCCTGCCTCCCGTGTCTGTGCTCAACCTGCCATAACCTTGATTAGATACAGTATAGATAGATAGATAGATAGATAGATAGATAGATAGATAGATAGATAGATAGATAGATAGATAGATAGATAGATAGATAGATAGATAGATAGATAGATAGATAGATAGATAGATAGATAATTGAATTTATTGCATTCTGTTAAATTAGTTAAAGCTAAGGTCTAAAGAGCACCAAGTTATTATTTAATGGCTGTGCTTGCATTAAATTATTATTGCAAATACTATTGTAAAGAATAAGAGTTATGATAGAAAAAAAGAGTCTTGTGTAAAGCATTGGAAAAATGTGTGATAAAATATGCTTAATGAAATTACAGAAGGGATTATCATTCCTTGAATGATTTTGCTGTCATGCTGCCATGCAATCCCAGTGCTAATTATTCTTCGTATCTTTATTACCATTACTAATGCTACAATTATTACTACTACTACTAATAATAATAACAATAAAAATAATAATAAAAATAATGTACAATGAATTGTGTTTGCAGGTAAAAGTATGTCTGTGCCATGTTTCAGTGTTGTAAATATGGCACCGTCTGGATAAAGCTGTAGCAGCTTTACTTGGAGGTGTCTTTATTAGAGCTGTAATATTTATAAAGAAGGGCTGTAGATGTGAGGTCCTCAGGCGTGACCAGCTTACATCTCCGCACGTGGATGGAGCTGTTATGGCACTGTCAGGACCTCAAGGTACTGATAGGATCTGGATGTATAAAACACAAACCACAACACTGACTATTCACTCTATAGAGGAATATAACATGTGGAGATGTTCAAAAAGCCTGCTGTGTGTTTACATGCTAAGCGGATCCACAGTTGCCAAAACTGTGTTGTTTGACATGCAAAGGTATTACAAAAAAAAAGGTTTTCCATAAAATGATAAACATTGCTAAAACTGCTATTTCACTTATTAAAATGAAAACTGATATCTATAATATTTTGACAGTGAAATTCCTAGCTTTCAAGCAATTGCAATGAAAATTATCAGCATTACAAGGAATACAATTGTGCAACAATCTCTTAAACTAAATCAAACTTTTGATAGATTATTGATAGATTAATGATAGATTATTCAAGTTGCACAAGTTCATTCCTAAAATGAACCAAGAGACATCAATAAATTCTAACAAATTAATAAAATATTTAGGTGAGTTGTGCGTAAAAAAAAAAGCTAATTAACGCCATGAGTAATGGTCCATGAAGAAAATCAAATCTTAGCTTTTTATGGCTGAATGCAAAAGGCAATAAGTCACTTACGTCATTATTGCTCATTCAAAATCGGGCAAATTCAGGGCCCATGCTGAAAGAATAAAAAGAAACCTCATGTTGAAAGCTTGTCTAAATTAGCAAAATGTGTTCACTTTCAGAAGTTTACATTTTGCCATATATGGAATGTGTATCACATATAAAGTAACTGCATGCTTATTAAAGTTCTTCTTCTCTTGCTGCCTTTGTGATAGAAAAGCAAATTTTCTCAAAAGCACATCTCAGAAACTCTATTATTCATCTTAAATGATGTTATTTAGAAACTAGTATGAATTATTCAATCATTACAGTGAACAAAGAATCCAAAGCTGGACCTGCCAACAGCTCCTGGGGTAAAATGTCAATGATCTTATAAATAGTTAATATGTAATATACTGTAAGGATTAATGTGTGTTAATGAGCAAAAACAATGGAAACTAGGGCTTAAAGGGCAAACTAGCAAAGAGATGAACAAACAAACAAAAAAAAACAAGACACAAGATCCATCAAAGAGAGTCTCATATGTAAGGGAGACGGACATATGACGGTGAAGTAAAGACAGAATATTAAAACTCAAAACATACTTCACTCACCACAGACTCTCTCATACGCTATAACCCTCCAGACACATTCACAACACTTCAAAGTTGTAGGTAAGAAAACCAGCTGAGGAAACTGGAAGCGCTGCTTTTCTTATACAGTATAATTGAATATAGAATTTGTTAACATTTTTTTATATAAAGTGTGCACAGTATTTACAAAATCACAGTGTTACGCTTAACTTTTAAAATCTGTAGTGATCATGCCAAAAATGAATCTGATATGTTTGGCTGCCTGGGAAAACCCATCTGATGGTAAGATTTCTATTTTATAGATTTCTAAAAACTACAAGCCTGTACTACAGATATGGTTCTGAACTACAATATGTTGCATGTATCTCAACTAGGAGTAAAGATACAACATTGTCAGATTATCACTAAAAGAGAAAAGGGAGAATAATTACATTTAAACTTAACGATTCTTGAATAAATTGCATTTAACGTGTGACATTCAATGTGTGAGAAAATCACAGACTCAAAATCACCACTGAGTTCGTTCAACTGCATCTTTAACTGACATCATATTTGCCAGAAGATAAAAGATGATTATTTAAAAAAAAATCACATGTTGCTTTGGTGAAGTATATTTATTTATATTTAAGTGTATTTATGATTTCTTAAGTAAATGTGCTAAAAAATTGGCCTAAATTCATTAAATTATGGTTAGAATAACTCAGGTTTTCCCAGACTACCACTCTTATAGTTGTGAACTCGTATACTCGTTACTTCTATAGAAATTTTTTTTGCTAAACTTTATTACACAAGTGTTAATTTCTATAGTATATATAAATAAATAAAATAAAATAAAATAAAATAAAACAAATAACGAAGACATGAGATCAGATGTGAGTTTATCAAAGACAGCTTGAGGAATGACTCCATGCTCTCATCTCATTACAGAGTT
Source organism: Tachysurus fulvidraco (assembly GCF_022655615.1). Lineage (NCBI taxonomy): Eukaryota > Metazoa > Chordata > Actinopteri > Siluriformes > Bagridae > Tachysurus > Tachysurus fulvidraco. The sequence continues at coordinate 8,766,238 of NC_062525.1, read as the reverse complement.
TTATTCAGGTTTTTGAAGTAGAAATTCACCATACATTTGAGGTTATGCTGCAACATTACACTGGTTTTGGTGGTCCCCAAAATGCATGCATGTATTTATACAGTATATTCCCTCTATGTAATATTGAGGGTTTATTTAGATATTTATTTTTTAAATTAATAATTTTTTTTACATCCAAGTGTTAGCATTCCAAAGCACAAATACAGACTGAGTAGATCGAGTGTTTCCGTTTGGGCACCAGCACTGAGGAGAACGTGGCAGTCATGCCTCGGCTTTATTCTAATGCAGAAAGAAGAAGCACTGGCAGCTTCCAGACGTTGACCCCTTACTGCTTTTGTGTCTAAATTTACCAAAACACAGATGGACAGGGTTGGCAAAAAAGGAAAGAAAGAGCTTAGATTTGTTACACACAAAGAAAGACAAATGGAGAGGTGAGAGGGCAACAGGGAGGAGAGAAACAGATGCAGCCACTGGAAAAAAAATGTCTTGGGTGGAATTTTTCAGATACAGTACAGTCACTTTTCTAATGTGAAACACTTCTACACCATTATCCACAGGGGGCTAGGTGCAATCATTAGATGTTTTCAAGCATTAAATTAAACCTTGAACCAGTAAGTGTAGTCAGGATGAGTGTGGGATCTCAGAAACAACTGCAAGTGACTTTTATCAACGGGGACAAGGGCAGGACTTTAAAGATGCACACGTGCTAATGATCAGAACAGTGCATTAGGCTTATCACTTGGCTACTCGGTACAACGAAGAACAAAACATACCTAAAATCTTTTTTCATCTGTTTTTTAGAATGGTGAGCACCTACTAGAAGGCTAAATTTATGTTCCAGTATTAAAGAAACAGAAGTCCATCAAGTTCTAGCTAGCATTTGACTTGGCAATTGCCGTTATTTGTATTTAACACAGATTATTTTCAGCACTGATGGACAAATACATGTTTGTATTAATAAAAAAAATAAATTTTAACAGACTGTGAGCACCAGTAAGCACCATCAGCACATGATCTTATTTATTTATCTTTAGGGACCACATTGAGGTTTATCCCATGCTAGACCTCACCAGTCCAATACAGCATGTTAGCACCTGTTAGCATGTTCTGTGATGTTTGAGGAAACCAGATAACTCTCACAGACATGAAAGACAGTAACCATAGCTCAGGATCAATCCAGGATCAACATTACCACTGTGCCACCACCCTACCATCTTCTCGTGTCTACAAATTTAATTTAAATAAGTACGAGACACAGCCTCCCAGGAAATTACAGCTCTGACTTGGAAAATCAATGGGTTTTCATATAATTTAATAAAAACCTCCATGCTTCCATTCAGGCCTTTGGAGTGCAGCTTGGATAGTGATGGAGATGTTTAGTGTTGGTTAGATGTGTGAAGCTGGACAGCTACACAGATAGATCTGTACTTTTATTTCTGTGATGTGTCTGTAATGGGATTTTGGGGACTGATAAATTTAGATGCTGTCAGGCTCAGACTCTTGGAGATACTACTTGTTGTTTCAAAAACAACCATATGGAAACAGACATAGCCAAAAAGGCACAATGTGCTACCAATTTCTGTCATTTATTCTTCAGGGGTTTAGTGAACTGATGGGAGAACAAATAAAAAATGAGCTGTCTTCTTCTAGAACATCCTAGATGTTAAGTGCTATAAAAAAGAACAGACTTTGGACCTAAAGTAGACAAGCCCATTTGTTTGACAAAGATAAAAGAGCTCTTCTTTCACTTAATATGTAAAAATGTATATCATCAATCAGTCATTCATTACCGCAGCCTCATTTGCCCTCCATTTATAGATTTTGGACCTATTTCTATAACCCCAAAAATGATGCACTTGCATTATGCATGAAAGAAAAGCAAGAGTTACATACACACTGTTTTTCTGAGTCCATTTCATTGAGCTCATTAAGAATAGACCAGAGGTCCTCAAAACTGAAGAGTTGTGAGAACAATCACGCCAGAGTATTCTGCATTTCTGTTCCGTGGATATTTATAGAAACTAATAAGTAGGGTAATAGGGGCGAAAGGGAAGATGGGTGTTTCTCCTCTTCTTTGGCGGGTGAAAAGGTGGATGGACGAGTGAGGGAGTGAGGGGAGAAGGACGGATGGTGTCTGTGTGTCTGTCCTTTCACACTGTCGAAATCAATTTGACCTCCGAACTGTGGAACAAAAAGAGGGAGAGGCTGCCAGGTTGGGTTGAGACACACACAGATACATACACATGCCCAAATCTCTCTCTCTCACACACACTCACACACACTCACACACTCACACAAAAACAACAGCAGCAATAGCAACAGCAATGCAACACTGCAGGATGAGCACAAGGAGCTTAGTGTCTGACACGACTATGACTACGACTAAGCTATGACTAATTATGCCACATAAAGCCATCTGTGTTAATTGGAGATATAATTAAGGCATATTTAAACTAACAATGCTAATGCTGCAGGTTGTGAATAAAAGCAGCTAGCCAGCATTTAGCATGGCATCATTTGCATAATGCTAATTGGTGGCCAGTGGCTTTTACTCATCATTAACATTGTTTAATGTTTTTTCTTCTTAAGCTAATGTTAGCACAATATGATCTTGTCTGAGGTGGTATTTTGGCAATACAGCTACATTGTTTAAAACGTTCATGAGGCATGTTTTAGCATTTCCCATGAAACCAGATAAAGCACTGACAGGTATCCATAAATGTTTAATTAACCTGTGTATGCTGCTGTAACTGTGCTACAAAAACACCAATAAACCCAAACAGAATGATTATACAGCTCCTTGTGATATCTGGCAGGACACGGAGGTTACAATACGTTTAGACTCTTTTCCTGGCTTTTGCTTAAGTCTTGTCCCTTCACAGAACTCAAAAGCTAAAAGATACATAAGGATTAAAGTACAAAGACCAACATGGAATAAGCAAAAGCAAGGGTCAGAAACAAACACAAAATGGAATGGGATAACGAAACAAATGATAAAGCAAAGAAATATAGAATCCATAGAATGGGACATGAATTTAAATCCTGTAGTTTGGTATGTTACCACAAAGGACAGGGAAAATTCCCCATAGATGAACAAAGTAATTTCTACTCTACTGAAAAAAAAATCCTTAGACATATGCTGCATTCATGATAACTCTAAACCCCCCAGTTTCTCAGTATGACATTTACAAACAGTTTAACACTTAACTGTCACTAAAATAGGAAAAAAAATGCACTTTTTATGTGAATATAATGTGAATTCACATTTGATTAGCACCTTCAGCTCTTCACCTAAGTTAAACATGGGGACTTGTATATTTAAAGCTCTTGACAGACAAAAAAAGTAATAAAAAGCCTAAGAAGAGACTTTTAATTAAAATGTTTATAGAAGGAGCCTTTAGCATCAGTGCTGTGACACTTTCTCTATAATATGACAAGCTGCACTTTGGGTATTATTAACTTTACCCAGACACACCCAGGGGTAGTTCAGTTCAGTTCGTCATGAATACAGCATTAGCTGGTCTAGTGCAGGTTGACTAGCACAACACTAGAGCTAAAGCAGGTCTTGCTGGCTGCTTGCATGTAACCAGTATGCATCATACTGGTAATGCTGGTAAACAACTCTGCTGTGCTATGTTGTGCATTTTCTTCTCAGCAGGCAAAATAAAAGTTTTGCACAACTGTGATCTTTACTTGTGGAGTGGTGTTCCAACAAAGTTGTGTGTCACCATCGTCATAAATAAATAAACCTAATGATATGATGCTTGTCATCTATGGGAGAGTAGGTTTCTTTTTGGAAATCACTATGGTAAATAACTATACGGGGTACTTCTAAGGATTTTCAAACCCATTCAAACAACAGGAGGGTTCACCTCCGTCTGTCCATCATGGGTTTGGGTGCACTGATTGGTCACCCGGCCCACCTGATCATGTTTTAGCCAAGAGCTCCACAACCTTCTATTACAGACGCCCACTCCGGCTGCAGGTCAAGCAGACAGAAGCTGTTTCTTGCCAAATCCATAATGGTTTGGTATATTTTCTTTATTTATGTAATAAAATTGTTAAATCAAACTAAAAATTCAATACATAATAAAAAATGGGAAAATGAAAATTAGAAAAGACTTAAACAGAATTTAAAACCTCCCTGATGCATGATATTATTTACTGACTGATCAATACAACAATAACTCTGAGATCTGTGATTAAACTCTTAAAAAGAGTAATATTTGAAAGTCTTACCTTGTTGGGAAACGAGCCTCGTAGCTGTCAAGCCCTGGCTGTGGGAATAAAAACACTCTGTGATTAGTGTGCTTAATGATGCTACATAATAGCAGGCAAGTCTGAATCTCAAATCCTGAACCTCCGTTAAACTGCCACTAGGTGGCAGTAGCAGCGCGCTAAATTAGCACTACAAAGTGAGGTACTGTGCATTACAAGTGAAGTCAGGGCAGATGAATTTAGCTCAAGCTTAGCTTACAGGGCACAGGGGACAGTCTGAGATAAGCTACAGGGTGTAATACATTTAAGAATCACGCCTCTGTCAGTTAGTATAACAGTCACAAACATTTTCTCTAATTCATTATATTTGGACCTCACACACCTGTATATTACTTTACCTAAGCTTATTTAACTCATTTAATTCAATCTATATATTGAAATGTTCCATATATTAAAGCCAAACTGTAAGGCTTTGATGAATGTAATGTTTAAGCAAAAATAGTCAAGAATTACTGGTATTGTATTGCTGCAGTTCATCTTTACTGTGTTAAGTCAAGCACTGGTCCATGTTCATTAAAATATTTGTCAATTATTTACTGAATGTAATAATGTACAGTAGTTGCTTGCACACTGAAAGCCTATACTCCATTAGTCCAATCATCTAGCAGCACCTCATCCTCACACACACACACACACACACACACACACACACACACACACACACACACACACACACACACACACACACACACACACACACACACACACACACACAGCAGGGGGTAATGTTCTGAAACGTCCTTTATGCTGGTGGCTCTGATGGAGCTCTTCCCCACTGTGCTGTTAAGCATGTGCAGCTGCATCTCACTTCATTTCTTTTTTGTTTCATTCCTCATATGCTACAAACACTGAGTGCAGCCTGTTTGTACACTGAAATTAAAAGGGTTCTGGCTACAAACTGTTTGTGAAAAAGTCATTTAATATTTGACTAATAGATTGACAAAACATATGTGTGTGTGTGTTTGTGTGTGTGTGTGTGTGTGTGTGTGTGTGTGTGTGTGTGTGTGTGTGTGTGTGTGTGTGTGTGTGTGTGTGTGTGTGTGTGTGTGTGTGTGTGTGTGTGTGTGTGTGTGTGTGTGTGTGTGTGTGTGTGTGTGTGTGTACCTGTGAGAATCCTGGCGTGGCCACACTGTATGTTCTATGATGTCTGCCCAGTGAGGCATTTTGTCCCATTTGCCGAGAGGTAGAGCCGTAATCAGGAGATGGCATAATGACCGGGTCCCTCTCTAGAAGATTTCCTGTGCTGCTACTCCTACCATGCTGAAAACTACATGCACAAACACACGGATACAAACTTTATATTAGTCAACTATCAATAAAACATGCACACAGCAACTCAGTAAAATCAGTGATGCTAAATAAATGCAAAGTTAACTGCACTTTTACTTTATACCCGTTATATTGGATTCTAAAGAAATTGTCATGTTCCTACACATAGATCTGCTTTGCTTAAAAACACATGTCAAATCAATAGACTGTTAAAAAAAAGTCTAGGTTAGGCAGGTCTAAACTATTTTGTTTTACCTGACACCGAGTCGGCTGCCGTCTGTTTCAGGGATCACTCTGGTGTAGGAGAAGGGGAACCATCCTCGCCTGATGTACACAAATACAAATTCTACATCAAGCACCATTCGTGTATATAGAAGTTCATCATTTTAATTCTTGATTTAATGACTGTAATGTGAATTATCTGAATAAAACTGTCTAAATCACAGCTTTAGCCAAGTAAACAGAGTAAAAATTGATTCTGCTCGAGTAAACAGGATTTCTGTTTTCAAAAACAAAAAGTAATATGAACACTAAACAAAAATAACAGTAAACATATTTTTGTTTGAGTACACAGTTTTTTGTTCACAGTGATGTGTCTTAATGATTTTATATATGTGCCACGCACATCCTCGTCTTCTCACTCTCTCCATAGTGCCACCCGTCCCGGGCCTCAGGCACCAACAGTGTGATAATGTCGCCTTCAGTGAAGCTGAGCAGTGTGTTGTTGTCTCCGGCTGAGTGTGAAAAGATTGCCTGGACACGGGTCCGCCCATTCCTCTCAAGGCCAGCCGTCACTGAGCTCGACCTAGGCAGTGTCTGTGTCTCTGCTGTGTTCAAAGGTAAAAGAGTTAGATGTCCAGAAACCGTCAAAAGCATGACGTATATTGATGCAAATGCCCACTATCCTATTTAGCTGTCATAGAATAATATATGTCATTCTATATTTAATACAGCTGTAGGAACAAACAGGGCTTAAAATATTAATATACATCTGTTAACAACCTGTTATCAATTTCATCTGTTTTCCTACAGAACTTTGCTTTAAAGCACCTGAAAATACCATCAGACACCAGCTGTGTCCTTCACCCATTTTCCTGGCTTTTTAAAGCCTGTCCTTTCTATTCCCTCCAGCTCTGGCCTGTTTTCATTAAGCATGTTTGGTCTAATATTGCCAGAGTACAAGAGAAACTGTTTTCTAATGTAGACAGATTGAGAGAAAGGTAGGAATGCTGGAGCAAGTCTCCTACAATTATCTGGAATCAACATTTGTCTTTACATATCCCATCTAGTTAAAGGTATTCCCTGTGGCTGAAGTTAGCTAAAGCCCACCCCTTTAGTGTGTGCATAACAAAGATTATCAATTTCCCAGAAAAATCACTGTTCGACTTCTTAAAATGCTACATATGCTTACCCAGTGTGCTCTTGCTCTTGGTGGGTGCCACTTTGCGGACAGGCAGTGTGTTGGAATAGATTTCACTGCTGTTCCGGTGGACCTGTGTTGAGGCTGATTTGGCCTGTGCAGCTTGGCTATCCATCCAGTGCTGGTAATCTTCTCCTCCATGTGCCCCAGCCGTTCCATTTAACATTGGAACACTTTCCATTCCCATCATCCTCTGGGAGAGGCAGCAGAAATATTGCAGGTCATTATTGAGCCCTTAATTACCATCAGCATTATTCTTATTCAAAAGCTTCCACTTGGTTTCAGGTCCGCTGTCATCAGCAAATAAACATTCAGAATTCTCTGAAATAGTAAATTTCTCCAGAAATGTTAGACTATTCAAAAAGCCCTGTGTTTTGTTCTTTGTGCTAAAATGCCATACTGTGACATAACCCAAACATCTGTATAGACTTCTCATGTACAACTGATTAGTAGCTGTATACCACTTTTCACAATTTCTCCAAAATAGGCATACAGTATCTTGTATAAAAGACACACAGTACACATAGAATCATTACAAAACATAAAGCTGTGTTCCTACTTTATGCAGGAAAACTACTGTAGGCTGAAGTCATCTGTCAGATTTAAGCATAGTGCATATACAGTATACAGGAAGTACATCTTCTCTTTTATAATAACCCACTATAAATGAAGCTCCAGGGTTAGTCTTTTAATATCACTATTATTGAGAAAAAAGAAGGAAAGAGACAGAATGGATCCCCATGGCTGCTTCAAGTTAAAATAGGTAAAAGTTATGATTTCCCTATTTAAATAAGTTACATCTAAACCACTTAAGCTACATATAAAGGCCTCTAAAGTTTTGTGCAGGAGCAGCAGATAACATTTCTTCTGGGTCCCTGGTCTTCTCCCACCTCCCCAAAACATGTTGTCAGGTTTATTGGATACTGTAAATTGCCTCTGGGTGTAAAGTGTAAATGTGTGTGTGGGAGTATCTCGTCCAAAATATATTCCAGCCTTACACCCAGTATTCCAGGAATAGTGTCTGAATCCAACACAACCCTGACCAGGTTAACGCACTTACTGCAGATGAATGAACAAATGAACAAATAAACAAATGACTGAATGAATTTAATGATTATATGAGCAAACAGACACAAACTATATAATCAAACAGACAGTTCTCAATATTTGAGAATTTATCTTCATTTGAATACATAATTCTTATGATTATATTCCTGAAAGTAAGACATGATGACTTGCCTATGACACAATGTACAATAATTGAGTAAACATAATTGGCGACTGTCTCTACAACATCAAAAACTAAGATGCGTGGAAACCTTTTACAATACAAAACCATAAAGAGACCATTGTACCTGGCAGCAGGACGTTAAATGTACTTTCTAAAATTGTATGCAACAATATAATGATAGAAAAAATGGTCCACGATGTCAAACTGAGGACCATTGGTCAAAGAGCAAGAGAAAGTACTTTATTAATTCCAAATGGGAAATTTGGTTAGCCTGATATGTATTAAATTAGACAAAATGCATAAAAAAAAAACCTTAAAGGCTCTAAAAAACATGTGTATTGGAGTTTAGATTTCTATTTCTATTTTGAGCCACATCCTTCACTCACCTGTTGGTTGCCCATGAGAGCAGCCAGTTCAGGTGAAACAGGTAAAGGTTTGGCTCCTGGTATGGGATCTGAGATCACCAGTTTAGATTTAGAGGCATGCTGTTGTCCGGTACCAAGTGTTCCCCCCGAGCTCATCTGCTGTGCAAGGAGAACAGCTCGGTCTGGGAGTTTATGAGGGTCAGAACATGCATGCTGCCACATCGGGATCTTCTGCATCAGCAGGTCTTTACCCTGAGCACACACACATAAATATTTTCAACAGTTTTAACAGTGCTATGAACTAGTGGGTGACATGAGTCTTAAGGAAATATGGAAAGATACATACAGATGGCTGGGTATAGTCACATAATATACACCCATTTTCAATGAAAGTGCAGTTTCAGCAAAGAAAACTTTCTACAAAGTCTTCACACAACCACGCACCCACACACACACACACACACACATCCACACACAGTAAAGTGCAAGTGCGCTTAACTCCACCATTGATTAGAGTCTCTGATAGAGAGAGTGATAGAGTGATCCCTCTTCACCACTCTCAATTACAAAAGCACAGACATCTGTCTCTATTATATGCCTCTAAAACACGGAGGCTTTGCTCTCTGCTGTGCTACATTAAAGCAACGAAACATCAATCTTACACCTTAAGACCTGCTTTGTCTGTTCCCACTCCACCTTCTCAGCACACACACACACACTGACTGGGCCAGATATCACCGCATTACCCCACACTATTCTTGGCTCTAGGTCCCAGCTGGGCATTGAGACAAGAAACTCAGAACTCAGGAGCACAAATTTGCCTACACTGCAGAAAGGGAGCAAAACTGGATGTTTTACAGGTTGCTCATAGAGCAAGATCATTTAATTAACGTTGTCTTTGTGTACAGAGCAAAGATTGGAATAATAACATCTGTCCAGTCAAATGGCACAGTATCTAAGAGCAGTGGCATCATATGCTGTCTCCTTAAAATTATTTAATTTTAAAATTCTGCTAAAGCTTTTCTGACCTACAAACCAGTCTCACCCTCTTGGTCTGTATTACATTACATTACATTAGTGATGAAACAGAATATGAACAGTTTATTCTAAATAAACAGAAATGAGTTAAATGGATCTAAATACAGAAATAAATAGGACAATGATATAGATACATAGAATATTCACCGATCCTTTCCCTTGTATGGTCTTATTTACACTGCTGATCTATATCTCAATACATCTATTGATTAATTTACAGAATATTTAGTTTTTCAGTTCTTTGAAGAAATAAAATGAGACAGGGAGCAAAAAAATAGTGTTGAGACCTACAGAGAAAGAAGGTGAAAGAAATATTGACAGCTAGACAGACAGACAGAGAGAAAAACAGACAGACAGACAGAGAAACAGAGGGAGACCACCTACATACTCCTTCTCTGAGTCACACTCGAAAGTTCCCCCTGCTGAGGCAATTATCACCCACGCTGCTAGCCTTGCACCCACATGGGCACCTGCAGAGGGCATCGTGACTAACCTCACTAGGGCACTAATGGCCACTTGTGTGTGTTTTGAGGACATATGTGCAAGGACAAGCAGGAAGAAGTACGACTTGGTGATGATAACATTTACATTTACGTTTAAGACATTTAGCCCATATCCTTATCCAGAGTGACGTAGGGGGCTTTCACACTGATAGTTTAAAACAAATCAGAGCAGTTTGAATGAAAAATTGGTAATGTGAAAGCTGTAATTCGAATCAGGAATTAAACTGTAGTACTGAACCTGAGTCTACCTGTAAGAGATGGTCTGAGTTTCACCGGAGCGCTGAAATATTTACACTGGGAAAATTATGTCCATTTAGAGATGGGTTAGACAGGTCAATTTTCTGGCCTCCTTATTCGGATTATTCATATCATCATCATGTACCTTATGGCTCCAGGGCTGCCGGATTGTGATATGAACGGTTCTAGTTGTAATTAGCACATTAATCACTGTACATTTGGTTTAATTTAACAATATGGCATCAACCCTCATTAAATAGCAGCTTATAAAATCGCACTGGATCCAACACATCCTATTATTTTGCTTTTTTTAAATATAGTGACCGACAGTTAATTGTATTAATTTAACCACAAGATATTAAAACAAGATCACATAGGGATGTAGACTATTATATCGTTTATTTAATTCATTCATTACTATTTTAAGTAGATTAAGGAATAAAATAATGCCTGTGGTTTGGTTAATGTGATACCTCTCCTTTAAAGAAAATAAGCTGCTTAAGTATTTATCTGTTCTGCTTAAGCACACATCATGAAAGTGTATTGTATAATTTCATATGTTAAATAAATTATCTTATCAAGATGTCCATAATGTCTCTGATTAAACCTTTTTTTGTGGACAGTAAAGTCAATCACATAAGACATGGCTTTATTTTACACATAACACATAACATCTATTGTTTATGTCTGTTATGTACTGTATATGACCCTTTAAGAAGCAACTGTTCATCCACTTAAATACTTAATTTGCTTAATTGAGATTGTGCCAAATGTTTCCCTTTCCCTCCTTTTCCATTCTAAAAAAATAGAATTTATAGCCATAATATATGTACATATCTACATATATATATATGTAGATAAGAGTTTAAACAAGTTTATTTAGGAATTAGGAATTATTTAGACATTTACAGTTTACTAATTCAATATCATTCTCTAGATATGAATTTTCTCTTTCCTAATAAGAAATGTCACTTTAAAGGTTTATCTGCATTGTGAAAAAAAGAGCTGTGTCTCAAACACACTTCTCTGTGATGTCTCAGAGGGAGAAAACCTTCGTGCTGTACCCTTTATTTGCTTAGTCGGCCTTGGTGGCAGACGGTGATTAACCACACAGTAGTGTGAGTGTGTTAGCCGTGGGCGAGGGTGTGGAGATCCAGAGATGATGGTGTCTCTGTGGGAAGGAAGGTCTGTTCCTTTAACATTACTTTGTTCCTAAGACTTTCCTGAACTTTATTTCCTAAGGGACTTCGAGAAAGCAGGCAAAAGTGTTTAATCCATTTTTCATCAATAGACACATAGACATAAATATTCTCTCTCTTTTACCTTTTTTTTAATTGCTCTCTATCTATGAAGGGAATAAAAAGGTTGGGATCTGCCTCAACTTCTTATCCTCCTAAACCACCATTATGTTCAACTTCACCTCAGTCAAACACAAGTACAGCCTCCATCACACAACTCAGTCTCTCAGTGCGTATTCCTCCACATTAATGTGCACTTTTTCAACTCTCTCAAATAGGGTTTAGTGTTCTTGCAGAAGTGGGACACACTCCCTCTCTGTCTCCTCTCTTTTCCTCTACCAGACAACTTCCCTCCCACACCGTCATACACATACAGAGCAGAGGATAGAAGCTCATTCACCCATACAACGCTGGAGTCTCCTGGCTCTCTCACACACACACACATACACACAACACATCAGTGCACACTCACCTCTATTTCCCATACGGTCTGTATTGCACAATGCATATTGCTCACAGCACATTGGCACTGGCCCATGTCTATTCATCTGCTCTACCAAGTGTTTAATTAAATCTCATGCTCAAGATATGGAAATAAGGATCTACTGAAAAACTCAAGAAAACTAGTTTCATTGGGATAATGTAGCCATCTGTCAACATTTTATCTGCAAAGAAATCTTCACATATGCCGATCATTGTAAAGCAGACATTTTCACATAACTAGCAGCATGTTACTTTATAAAACTGTAAAGAGAGGAAATTTCAAGGCTGAAACAGCTAATCAGTGAGTATAGAATATATGATTATGTTAGTAAGCAAAACAGTACTGTAGAGATTGGATTAAAGAGTCTTATATACAGTACGACATGGATACAATAGAGGACATTTAAATTATATGTGTGGTGGCCAGGGAATACTGTATTGCAAAATTCAGCCACAGCACCATCCAATAGGTTTTCTCAGACCTCCACATGTTCATTATTAAGCTTTCAACCTGGTGAGGAATATTGTGAAGTATGTATATTAACATGCTTTTAACATATCCAGTAGTGTCTACTACCAAGAACTGGTTTATTTGATCATTAATTGATTCATCATCATCAGCTATGTTTCAATTATTTAGTAATTACCCTGTTTACTAAGCAACATGTATAGCAATTCTCTACAATTGTAAAGAATAAAAAAGTTTTCCCTATCAGTCTTGGTAGTGGACCCTGCCGTATATTTTCAAGCAACCTAAATTTTAAGGCTCAATGATTGCTGGGTCGCCTCCTCTCTGAGTCATACAGCAGAAGCATGATGGATGAAAGCAGATGGAATGACTGAACAAACCTCACCTTGGTGTGGTAGGTGCTGGTGCTCTTGGCTAAGGCACACTGGCGGTCCACCAGGAAGCAGTACCTCCTCCTCTCCTCAGTCAGGGCGTTTTTGTAGCCCTCGGCGATGTGGCTGTCCAGCTCACTCTGCCTGCTACTGATAGCCTCCACATACTGAATGACAGGGAAGGGGTGTGAGGCCGAAACAAGACAGCCAAGCCTGCCCTGAAGCCTTCTCTCAAGACAGGCTGAGAGAAAGCTCAGACTTTGAACAACATTCATATAAGCATGATGATACAAGGCAATGTGTACGTGCAACATACAGCTTTCTGAAGCTAAATGAACTGCAAAGCTGGCAATGGATGCATTCAATGAGCTTGGTTGATTTATCAGATGAGTTATGAATTATAGGGCCTTGACCTGTTATTATATGAATGTTACTACTAAGTATTTGACTGTTAATGGTTATTACTAAGTATGCACAATCACACAAACTCACTATTAAGCTACAGTGTAGTGTCACGTTGTCTTGTGTTTTAAGTAAACAGAAAATGGCTGTCTGATGTAATGCCAAGCTCCCTGCTAGTCTGTTGGCCAATGCCCCTATGCCCTTCAACAAGGACACAGCGGTACAGACATCAATGTTTTCTAGCAACACATCAACACACACACACACACACACACACACACACACACACACACACACACACACACACACACACACACACACACACACACACACACACACAGACACCTAACTTGATCCAGAATAAGGGTTACTCTGAGTACAGGTACATGTGTGGGGAATAGTTTGTGATTCCCCCCTGCAAAGTGTTAATGAACATAGCTGAGCTCACTATAAATAATCCAAGGTCATTATCATTACTATTACACTCGCTAAGTGCTAAGAAATATTCAATCTAATCATTTACACTTACATGACTGACATCATCAAACAATTTTAATATTACACAAAGATAACTATAAATGCAAATTCCATTCCATGATTTTTAAGAGAAAAGAGCTGTCCAAACCTACCTGGCCCTAGGTGAAAATGTAATTGCCCAAAGAGCTCAAAAAATAACACATCATGCACAATCTATAGAGATTCAAGAACAGATGAGAAACAAAGAAATTGAACATTTCTAAAGCTTTGGGACTCCAGTGAATCAAAGTGAGAGCCATTATTCACAAACAGAGAAAAAATGGAACAGTGGTAAATTACTCCAAGAGCACAATGACAACTCACATAGGAGCTCATAAAAGAACCCAGAACAACATTTAAAGAACTGTAGGCCTCACTTGCCTCAGTTAAGTTTAGTGTTCATGACTCAACAATAAGAAACAGACAAGGCAAAAATGGCATTCATGGGAGAGTTCCACAGCAAATGCCACTGGTGACCAAAAAACAACACAAAAGCTTGTCTCATATTTGGCAAAAAACATCTTGATTATCCCCAAGACTTTTGAGAAACTATTCTGTGGACTGATGGAGCAAAAGTTGAACTTTTTTGGAAGGTGCGCGTTCTGTTAAATCTGGTGTTAAACTAACAGCATTTCATAAAATGAACATCATACCAACAGTCAAACATGGTGGTGGTAGTGTGACGGTCTGGGGCTGCTTTGCAGTTTCAGAACCTGGACGATTTGCTATAATTGATAAAACCATGAATTGTGCACTCCACCAGAAAATCCTGAAGAAGAATGTCCACGTTCATGACCACAAGCTCATTCACACTTGGGTTATTCAGCAGGACAATGATCCGAAACACACCAGCAAGACCACATCTGAATGGCTCAAAAAGAAAAATGAAGTATTTTCTTCATGACCAAAATATCTCCACATCGATGTGGAAGACCTATTGCAAGTTATTGCAAATGCTTGTTTGCAGTTGGTGCAACCAGTTATTTGGTTTAGGGGCAATTACATTTTCATACCCAGGGAGGTTTGGACAGCTTTTTTCCTTTAATCAATGAAATCATCACTTAGAAATTGCATTTTGTATTTACTCTGGTTATCTTTGTGAAATATTAAATTTTTTTGATGATCTGATTTATTTAAGTGTGACAAAAATCCAAAAAAAAAAAGAAATAAGGAAGGAGGCAATTTTGGTGGTAGTGGTGACACAGTAAAGAAGGCTGGTGTAAACTCTAATACAACTGTGGCTTGTCAGTCATGTTAAGGAGCTCTGGGATGAGATATTGATGTCATAGGAGTTTCCACGCATGACTGTGACACAAAGGGGAAGGCGTCATGGTAGGTATTTACACAATAGAGCATGCACACGCCAAACCGTATACTATTTCAACCTGATGTTTTGTACATGTTTAAAATAAACCAAGCCCATTTTTAAAATAAGTCAGTAATAAGTAGGTGCAGTCAGAGAAGTCAACAAAAGCAAGAAGGTTAGTGCAAACAGCTATAATTTATGACTAGAAAAATTATAACCAAACACTGATGTTCCTGTGTACACTGCAAATCTTTAACCTCCAATGTAGTACTGTACTGTACTGTAAGTGATGCTGATTCCACTGTATATAACATTTGGTTAGGATGATAACTCAAAACATTGTGGAGACATAAGGAATACATGACCAAGAAAAATAAAAGTTCTTGTTTCAAGTTGGTATGTTAAAGTACATGAATTTAATTATTTCACACCTTGTCAGTGCAGCTGTATGAACATGTAAGTCTAGTCAGTAGAACTCGAGTCAGATTGGCTGATATCCACACACCACCAGGGAGTTGCCAATCTCTCTCTCTCTCTCTCTCTCTCTCTCTCTCTCTCTCTCTCTCTCTATATATATATATATATATATATATATATATATATATATATATATATATATATATATATATACATTACTGCAGAGGATCCAATCAAAGATATCAAAAATAAGAGCAAGAAGCTAACTAGTGCAGTGCAACAATCATAGCGATGAGGCATAACCAAGGCAAGAAGTCCAAATATGGGAAGAGTCAAGAAGGTGAAAAAAGGTTAAAAAAAGCAATAGTCAGGGTTATGCTGGGTCAACATTCTGTCTGCCAACTGACTGTAACATAGAGCAGACCATTAAAAGCAAATTCTGGTGTTAAAGCTTAACATCAAGACTTTAGTCATTCTTGCACAGAAAGAGTCGGCTTCATTTACAGGCAGTTAGTAAAACTGGTCTTAAGCAAGTGGGATTGTTTTTAAGGTTTTTATCCAGTTTAACCACAACAAACTCACTACAACCACGATTTCCACACTTTTGAATGATTTTAATACGACGGTCTTGAATAATGTATTCTTATAAACGAGTAAAAAAAAAAGATTAATTAAAAAAGGCTGTTTCTACTGTACATTGTAATAAGAAGCATCACTGAGCATTCTGAGAGACACATTTTCAGAATGTACTGTATATTGGATGATAAAGTGCAACTCAACAAATATTTTACACACTAAGGAATGCTGATGTAGAATTTTTAAGCTCTTGACTCATAGTTAGATTTTAATATACACAGTTATGTAGATGATATTCCTAGACCTCTGACAAGCGTGATCAATTTTAGCATGCAGATGTGATTTTTATTGTTTAAAGCAAGTACACAGCGACTATAAAGGATTTAGAATCCTCTGCAAAATCTAATCCTTGGGCTCTAAATCTAGGTCTGCTGTGTTATAGTGTAATGGTAATATACATGCGCTTCTACTAAAAAACATTTTGATTAATGTGCCTCAAGCTCATTTCTTACAGATAACTGAGCTGGGAAGAGAGACTCTGGGTCTCATAGCAGTGTCCTTCAGTCATTATACAAGAGATATATGCCCACCCTCGCACACACAGAGAGCCGTAAGCATTGTTGTGTCATTATTTCTTTTCACAATGAGAACCATTCGAGTCCCTCTTATCCTTCACCATGTGACCTCATCATCAGATCCACTGCTGCAAGCAAACAGCAAACATTATGCTTTGTCTTATTATGCTTGTGAGGATCTTGTAATGCTATAATTCACCTACATTTATCCTTAAAACAAAAAAACAAAACAAAACAAAACAAAACAAAAAATGCTTCCTAGAGCCCTAGAATAAATCTTCAGTCATTTTATGAGATTAATTTGACAAAAAAAAAAAATAATTGCATTAGATTCAAATTTGAGTTTCAGATCATGCAACTAGCTTTTGTGTGTGTGTGTGTGTGTGTGTGTGTGTGTGTGTGTGTGTGTGTGTGTGTGTGTGTGTGTGTGTGTGTGTGTGTGTGTGTGTCTTAAATGTGGCCAGCTGATCTCATCTGCAGCATGACGCACAGCGGGAACTAGCAGCATTGGCATGTAAAATTTATACGCTGATTTCACACTGAGCAGTGACCGGAACACACACACACACACACACACACACACACACACACACACACACACACACACACACACACACACACACACACACACACACACACACACACATACACACACACACACACACACACACACACACACACACACACACACACACACACACACACACACATACACACACACACACACACACACACACACACACACACACACACACACAAATTATTCAGTGCAGATGTAAGCACTGTCAATCATCTGCAAGTGACACACAGCAAACTGAAAGGAAACATGAATCAGGGTGACCAGAGTAAAAGTCTGTCCATAACACACACACATTCACACAAACACACAATCTCTCAAGGGTTCTCCCAGAGGATAGACCTCAACTGCTAATCAGCTAAAAATAGCTGAGTTTTCTGAAGACCCAGGAACTGTTGCAAAGACCTGGCAGCCCCAGATATTGATTTGCTAAATCTCCACATTGCAGATAGCAGATACTGCTGTTGGAGTCAAGTCCAAAGATCACTTAGTAATTACTTTATACACACTACACAAACTCCTGATATCAGAAACTTTTGCCAGCTGTTAAGCCCTCAGCAGCGATCCAAACTAGTAATCACGTCTGTGCTTATACTGTACAAGATGTGCTATCATGTTAATGGGAATAGTTGTAGTCTGATCTGCTATTGCACACGATCGAGGTTACGGTGGAGATCCGGGTTTGATCCTTGCCATAGGCAGCATCTGCTCTCGCAAATTACAAACGTGTTACGAAGGCTCCCTAACGTGCGGGGACAGACCATGTGGCACAAAAGAGTGGCACAGTATTTTCCCTGCCTTTAGGAGGCTTTGAGCTCGAAAACCAACAATGCTAAAACCATCTGTGCCTCTGTCTACATAAATGTGTATATACACACATTATGTCTCTTTTTAATTCAGTCACTACTTAGGATGCAAAAATCGGGCAGATTTGATTCCCCTGAAATCGCAGTACATATAAACCTGAGGGCTACTTGGCAAACCACATCAAAACACCTCCTCCTGTAACCTGCATTCTTTTATAACATGACACCTGTGGAGTGTTTCAACAAGCCCAAACTGCCCACACCATTCACACGTCACACTTAGACATGAAACAAAAGTGTTGCGCCTCCACTGTATCATTAGTAGCCCACCCACTGTTAGGGCAGAACAGACCCCAGGTAAGTGTACTGTAAGCAACATCTCAACACAATCTGGTCTGGTGAGAGGCGTTTGTGTCCAACAACTGTGAGAAAAAGCCACAAACCGACATAAGCAGAGTGGGTCTGTCTCTTTAACAAAACACTTTGAGAGTGGGATGGAATATATGCAGTATTTATACAACAGTTATCTATAGTCCACTAATTTGGGTGAACAACAGGCATTTAAGTGCACTGATATTTAGTATAACAGCATTCCTGTTTGTGTGCTAATGCTTTAAATAAAAAAAAAATATATATTTTTAACTTAATTAAATAAAGTTAGTGTGTTCCTGCGCGTGCATGCATGCATGTGTGTGTGTGTGTGTGTGTGTGTGTGTGTGTGTGTGTGTGTGTGTGTGTGTGTGTGTGTGTGTGTGTGTGTGTGTGTGTGTGCACTCGTGCTGCAGATGTCTAGTATAGCCTTGAGAAAAAATAAATAAAAACAGGTTTTTCTTAAAATTATTTTGTCTTATCCTTTTGATTACTCAAAAATTGTTTGATTTCAAACTAACGGTTCTTGGTGCCAGGTTCTAGTTTGGTTAACATGACTAACTGTATCAGAAATATCAGGAAAGGAAGGCTTAAATTTGAATCTATCGTTCATCTGTCTCCCAGTTATCTTTCAATCTCAAAACTAAATGTGTCCAGTGTATCACAAAACAGCAGAATTGGCCTTGCAGTTGATGTCAATATTTTCAGAGAGGACTGTATCAGTCATATGTCGAGATGATGATGAGGCTTGTCTAAATGCCAAGAATGACTTTTACCTAGGTGATGAGACAGTGATTGATGTGGATGATAGTGATAATCAAAGAGATAAAACTTTATAAACTTTAAACTTTCAATTTTCGACAGTAAAATTGCATATATTAGGTATGTGGAGTGTTTCTCAACCCTAACATGTTTTGTGTAAGCAGAGCCTGAAAATTAATGAGAAATTTGTCAAATTAAATACTGACATATGAGACAAATTTTAAACTGGCCATAAGAGAGAAAAAAGGCATCCATGCTGTAAGAGCAAATCCAGCTGAGAAGCCCATGGAGGCCGAGACTTAAAAAAATTCCCCCATTCAGCGTTTTTGGAAAAGCCCTTTAAAGCTGGATTGACTATTTTGAGTGGGTGTGGCATCCTTACCTGCATCTCATTATCTCTATACTTGGATGCGTTCTTGCTGCCTTGCTGGCTTTTCCGACGCAATTTCTTCAGCTCTGCCTGGCACTTCTCCAGACTTTCTCCTTTACTTCGGTGCTCCATCTGGTATTTCTTTAAAGCGGCCTGAGGGACAAAACCACAACAGACAAACAGTATTAAAACACTCTAGTTTAAGGTCCTAACAAGCCTTTTGTGTATCCACAATAAAAAGAAAAACAGCAACGTGTCTACGTGCTCACCTTGCTCACTTTTTCACACTTTTTGCCCAATTTTTAACCAATTCATTAATGTACAAGGCTAATTCTGCTTTATTTATAATCTAGTCTTTGTTAAAGAAGAAATGTCTATGTCAAATTCTTTCGGAAAGAATAGAAAAGTCTGACTTGGCCAGTGATATTCTCTGATTCTAAACTTTTACTATCATTTTAGATCAAAAAGCATGGGATTTTCTCTGAAGTTTTTATTTTAAGAGCTTTAAGTAGCTCTCGAAACAAGGGACATTTAAATGTACCAGTGACTAAAGTTACTGCCTCACAAAGCTTTATAGAACTTTTTGAAAGTTTTGAACCAAATGTTTCGAACCTAAGTTTATGAAAGTTTGCCTTGCTCTTCTTCACAATTGTCCTCTATCTTACAAGCAAAATGTCATTGGTTTAGACAGCATTTGTATTTTTTGCTGTCTCTTCTGGTACTTCTCACTATACAATATTTAGATTATTACACAACATATGTATTTGTAGGCCAGTGATTTCGGGTCACATGGGAACAAGAACCAAGCTCAGAATGTTCATTAAGGTCATTAAAATCATTAAGACCTTAGAAAAGATGCCCCACCATTGATTTACATTAATTTTGACTCGGCAATACTCCACATAAGAGATTATCCCACACAACATAAGGGTTTTATGGGAAAGAGCCAGAAATGTAAATCTCTGCAGACTTCACATGATTACCTTTTTCCATTAGATGTATAATTCTGCCTCAACTGCTACTACTGAGGATAATAAGATAAAGCAATAGAAAGATGTTTATGCATGGTTTAATAAAATCTTAACTTCTGTATGGTGTAAATTAGACTTTAAATTTGGACTGTGAATATTTGATTAAATAAGTAAGCTAGGAGATCTTATATCCAGGAGAATACCTTGGAAAACTAATACTGTGCCATGGAAAATAAATGGCTATAAACTAAAATAAAATGAGAAGATACACATAGGAGGGCTGTTACACCATGCTGTAATCAAGTTTGTGTTACCTTTTTAAAAACACACACCAGATATTAGCTAATTCATGATGACTTTAAAATGTACATACTTCAACACACTGAGATGTAATGAATATAAACAAGTGGGGGAAGGTATGAAAATAGATTTTCTGTCTGAAAGCTATGTAAATAAGCTATTAAAATAAGTGTGGTAAAGTATATCTGTGTATCTGGTGAAAAGTCAAATAATCTTGTGGAGTTTTTTTGCAACTTTGGAATTAGTTCCAACAAATTTAACAATTTGTCTGGGATTGTAACATACGTTTAGGTAGCGTGCATCCAGCTCGACCTTCTTCTCCAGTTCTGTGAGGAGCTCATTGTGGAAGGATTTCAGCTAAGAGACAAAAGCATACGTAAGTGATGTAATGTCATTATCACTCACTCACTCACTCACTCACTCACTCACTCACTCACTCACACACTCATCCACTCACTCAATCATCCAGTCACCCACTCAGCCATTCACTCACTAAATCATTCACCCACTCACTCTATCGTCCAGTCAGTCAGTCAGTCACTCACTCACTCACTCACTCACTCACCCACATAATGTTATCATTTTACTTAAGGACTGTGGTGTTTGTCTAACTGGTGTCAATGTGTGACACTGATCAGAGAAGCCCTTAATAGCTTTTAGCCTGATGGCGGATAATACTACAGACAGGCACCATTGTTCATGTGACATTTTGAGTCATCACACCCTTTTCTTTCAGCCCTACTGAAAGAGATGAAAGTTCCAGATAAGGTCAAAATAAAAGGATACCCCGCTTGGGGTATTTAATGGTGTTTACACCACAGTGCTCTTGGATTCACAAATCTGACTGGTCAGAAGATGTAGTTCTGGTTGCAAGAGAAATTTCATGATTCTATTAATAATATTAAGTTAATATACAATGTTTTCAGTGCAGAGGTGTTTATTCTGCATTTTTGGAAGGGGTTCAATGTGTCAGCAACTATTTCACCTTCTCAGAATAGAAGGGTTTCTGTTTTCTCTGTAACGTTTATTTGCCTTATAAAAATCAGACAAACAGGCTGGTGATGGAATGAATATTTGTAGCTACTTATGTGCAAGAGATAACTGGAACTGGTTACAATGACATTTCATAACATTACATGCAAAGAAAAATAGATAGAAAGTACAAAATGTTCAGTAATAAAACATAGAAAACAGAGGAGAAGAAGAAGAAGAAGAAAACAGAAGAAGAAGAAGAAGAAGAAGAAGAAGAAGAAGAAGAAGAAGAAGAAGAAGAAGAAGAAGAAGAAGAAGAAGAAGAAGAAGAAGAAGCATAGTTTGATAGACCTCACTCCATTTAGTTAATTTCCAGTTTGATACACACCATGTCTTCCAGCTGCATCTGAATCTGTCTGTGGACTTCAGCCATCTGAAAGAGCACATCCCCTAAACAAACACACACACACATACACACACACAGAGAGAGAGAGAGAGAGAGAGAGAGAGAGAGAGAGAGAGAGAGAGAGAGAGAGAGAGAGAGAGAGAGAGAGAGAGAGAGAGAGAGAGAGAGAATACGTTAATGCCCTGATGTACATGTACACATGCTCCACTATTTACATGCAGTAAACTCATGCGGATCCACATAAACAATATAAGCTGTGTGACACAAATATTACAAGATAAAAAAGATAGAGAAAAGGAGGTAGAGAGACTGATTGATGAAGCTGGAAATTATAGATGTAAAATACAAGACAAGCAGCAGCGAACAGGTCTTTCATTAAGCACATACCAGACTACGGTATCAGAACATATAGAATAATCATAGCAACAAATGTTTATTGCAGTAGCTGAAACAAAAAAAAAAGAAAAGAAAAAACAAAGCAGGTGCAGCACATTAATATCACCAGCACATTATTTGCATGATGTGATCATTAGTCACAAAGCAACACAGTTATACAACAGTAATTCATGCAGCCAGGAGGTGTGTGGTCTCGGTGTGTGAGGTATGCATGGTACCTACACGCAGCTTCTTCTGATTACGCAGAGCATTGTAAAAAAAAAAAAAAAAGAACAAAAGAGCTGGTTTGAGAAAAGAGTACAATATAGCACTACACCTGGGAACACTATGAAGAAGATAAAACATTTCCCAGGGAGAATACAACAGACACACTGAATCCTGACAGTCTCCTCTAGCTGTTTCCCTCATAAACACAGCCAAATCTGCATTAATATGGACCAGAGTGGGATCTACTATAGATATTGTCACCTCCTAAAAATGTTTTTTTTTTTTTTGATCCATTGGACATGCAAGAAAAATCATCATGGAAAAAAGGAGATGAAATTTTACTACAACTTGCAAAAATGTATGAAAAGTCACAAGGTTAGCCTTTGGTTAGCCGAAGGAATAGAAGGTATATTGTACATAAGATCTGTTAATATATAATCAAACTTCATATCAGATTATTGCCGTAAATACGTGACAAATAACTTATATATGCCAGGTGGTCAGGGAAAATCCATCAGATGCCAATTATGACTTCTTTATCTAGAACATTTTTAGATAAATATATTTAGCTTTATGAAACAACAATGCAACATGGAAATGTTTATATTTAATGACTAAATTAAATGTAATCTTGTTGATGTTGTCTTCCAGCAGAGATCATAAAGTGTTAAAATTTAGTTTAACAAATGAGGTCTGCCTACAGTTCCCTTGCTAGCTACAGTAAGTATAAATGTCAGGCTTTGATCAAGCTGTTGGACAGCTGTGTGACAGAGTGAAACAATCAATTTAGTATAGAATCTGCCCGCAACGCTCCTGTGCCACAGTCAGAATGGAATGTTTAAGATTTTAAAATGCTACGACTTAACATGTGGTTGAGAAACATAGAAAAGGGCAACATACTTCAGTTCAGGCCTGTAGTTTTCAGAACTACATATACTGTATATATATGTGCACACCACAAAAAAAACTAAATGTCTCCATGTAAAGGATTTCCCAGATCACCACACATATACAATCTTATAAACAATCCATTCAAATTGTATTAATTGTGTAAAGCTCTGCTTGGAACCTATTCTAATGGAACAATGAGAACCATTTTTTTAAGGGTGTATGCCTAAATCTTGGGCAATTTTTAAGGTGCAGTTGTCCAGAGCACTGTTACAACCATGACTAACTACACTAAATATCAATAGTGAGTACGTATAGGATACGGATCACATCATCACGCTCGAGAAAAATGGCATTAAGCAGTGTTGAGTCATCTTCCCTGAAGTGAGCCCGTATTAACCGGGTTTTGGCCAGTCCAACACTGTTTTGTTAAGAAAACAACCAATAATAGACACACCGTTTTCTTTACAGGAAAGGTGCTCACATATATGGGCACTGATGGTTTACATGAACAAACATACTCCCTCTCTCTCTCTCACACACACACACATACAGTCCCGTACACACCAATGTACAGCATGAACATGGGCTTCATATCTCTCTACCTCCAGTTCCAGATTGAGTCAGTGTTTGTTGTGTATTTGTGTCTGTGTGTGTGTTGTCTTAGTGCGAATGCAGTAGATATATCACATAGCAATGTAGATTAATGCACCTCTACCTACTGCCACCTGTTTGGTCCATTTCCAAACTCACTCCGCCATACAGATCAATGAGACAGCCGTGCTACTTACTAATGTAAAATGAGAGTAGGCTGATATGCTTGAGGTTGCACACTTGCACAGCTTTCTGTCTGTCTGCCTCTTTCTACTTACTCAGGTCTCCTAACACATAATGCAATCATAGGCTTGGACTAAGGTCTCAATCTTTCTGTATGTTGAGTTCATAGATGCAAGCTACACTACATAATGGGTTTCATAAAGCATGGTCCTGTGGATCGTCTTATTATTTACGCCAGGTCAAATCCTGATCCGAGCTTCATTGCAGTACACATCTAATCAGCTCTAAAGCTCAGAATAAATCTTTGGCAGTGCATGTGTGCACATGTGTGTGTATGTGTGTGTGTGCTCACAGATGAGCTATAGCTTAGTGTTCATTGCTGAATATGAGAAACGGTTTTATGACAACGCAAAGGTTTGTAGTCATCTGCCTCACACGCACAAAGATGGTCAGCTGAACCCTAAATCTGTGCTTCACTTGTCTAGAAATGATTATTTGATTATGGTTATTGAATTATTATTATATAGGCAATACAGTAATGTTGTTATGTAAACCATTTTTCAAACACAACCGTGTCCTATGTATAATTAGGTGGTGCCTAAAAAACTGGGCATGCAACAGGTTCTTTACATATTGCAAGTGTATTGATCGCCTCATGGACCTCTGAGACTCAAATTAATCCTATTGGATTAAGGCTAATGCACCGGAGTGACTTGGGTGAAGCAGGAATAAGAAAAGCTCAGGACTTTATTATCATGTGTGTGCTTGTGACTTACTATACTTATGAGTGACACCATTCGTAGAGTGTGTAGTGTGTGATGAGGCTTCCATTTCTTGAACACACACACACACACACACACACACACACACACACACACACACACACACACACACACACACACACACACACACACACACACACACACGCACACACGCACACATGCAGACACACACATCTTTAAAAACAGATGGACAGAAGGTATGAAACCTTGTGTACCTTTATTCATTGACCTTGCCCTTGCTGCCTTCATCTCTAATGTAGCACATTCCAATATCCTGTTTTTGGTCAGCAGCACTGTGATCTAATTCCACTCCACCTGCTCCTCCTTCACTCCATCCACTTGTGCTCTAATCCGCTTACTGATAAGCAGCACTGATCACACAGCCAAGGCTTATGGGGCCTTCAGCATATTGTTGTTCTAGCTTAAAGGGTTTGGGCAATTAAAAATCTGAGCAATTAAAGCCAATAGCAGTGGTCGGGCGTTCAGCCAGCGATCGATGGCTGCAGGTCCTTCATTCTGCAGTGATAGAATGTGGATTGGGCTTTTTTGGGGCCTGCAAGAGAATTCTACTATTCAGACTGTCTGTTCCTTTTAGAGAGTTTGTAAGGATAAAGAAAAAGACCCAGTAAAAGGAAAGTAAAACAGAAGAATGACTGAACAAGAATGTTCCAGTTCAGGAGCACTGAGAGATCTTTTTTCAGTCAGAGACCACTTTCACTGTGAAAACATTCCTTGGAGCATGTCAAAACAGATTTACTTTATGAAACCTATTCAAAAATATAATAACGGTGAGAATAGCAGTATTTTCTACTAAGATAGCAAACATAAAAGTCCTTGACCACTTGTCTATGCTTTGCAGACCCCACTTTGTGAACTGTAGTTCTAGATGACTAAAAAATGTTTTTTATTTATTTACTTGTAAACATGGCTAAATATCCAGATAACTGTATAAAAAAAATTAATCAGTTAAGAAATCATTAAGTCAGGGTTCTATAAGAGAGTCAGGGTTAAAAGGTTTCTCATTTGGACTGAGATAAACTGTGAACAGACATAAAAATATGGAGCAGAGTCAAAATGGTAAGATTGCAAGTAACTCTTTTGAATTTACATTTTTTTTCCAACACAGCTTTTTTTTTTAATCTCCATTACACAACAGCCACTAACCTGAGAATGAAGGCTAATGCATTCTTTCTTTTTCTAAGCTATGTCAAAGGATACCTATGTTAACATAAACCAGTGTGATATTGGGGCTTTCAGGACGGACAAGAAATAAGACTCAGAGACTAAGATTTAAACATGCAAGCTCTTTAAAATAGAAGGACAGAAAAAACTCAACCCTGAAACATTCAAGATGCTGCCTGATGACAGCTACAGACAAATTACTGCTCAAAAGCTCTGATAAAATAAAATTTTACCTCATAAAAAGTGTTGATTAGCAGGTCATGTAATCTAACCTTTAGTACTGCATCATTAATATGAGAGAAGGCAGATAGTGGAGGCGGAATTAGAGGGAGTCAAACTGACCTATGACTTTCTACGATGAGTTGGAAGAAAAAGATTGAGAGCCTTATTACTGACTATCACTTATTACTGATGGAGAGAGAGACAGAGAGAAAGAGAGAGAGAGAGGTTTCCATTTGATGAATAATGTGTCTGCTTTAATTCTCCACAATCTCTCACCCAGGTATTTAGTGTTTCACTGCTGTATAATGTCTATAATCTATTTCCTGCCCTTTCTTCTAGATTTTCTACCTCACTCTTAGTTTTCCTCTTATCATTCTTTCCACTTGCTGATATTTTGGCTCCATCTTGATTCCCCCTCCTTTTTACCCTGTTTTATCCCAGTAAAATTCACTACTTTGCATCCTTCTTCGACACCCCTGACCTTGGTGGAGGTAATAAAAGTAGACAGAATGATGCAGCACACAGATGCTAGTGATTAGTCATGGCCTAATGGTTAGAGAGTTTGACTCCTAACCCTAAGGTTGTGGGTTCGAGTCTCAGGCCGGCCACAACTGAGGTAACCTTGAGCAAGGCACCGAACCCCCAACTGCTCCCAGGGCGCCGCAGCATAAATGGCTGCCCACTGCTCTGGGTGTGTGTTCACTGCTGTGTGTGTGCATTTTGGATGGGTTAAATGCAGAGAACAAATTCTGAGTATGGGTCACCTTACTTAGCCATATGTCATATTACCTTATGGGGCAGTGGTTGCTCAAGTGGTTAAAGGACTAGGTTGTTGATCAGATGGTTGTGGTTCAACCCCCAGTACTGCCACTGTTGGGTAACTGAGCAAGCCTCTTAACCCTCTCAAAGGCTTCCTATTATTATTACAAAGCTTGGGCTATAATCTCATTCATACTCTTTTTTAAAGCTGCATAGTGGGACTGCATAGTGTGGATTTCCTTGCTGAATGCTGGCATCTCGTTTTAACAAAACAAGTATTTCTGCCTGATTTCTTATAGCATGTACAAAACAATACAATTGTCCAGGTTTAATATTTTCTTTTCTTTTCATTCTTTATCTTTCATAAAGGGAGAACATTCATTATGTTCTTATGTTTATTTTCTTAAATTTTTTTCATGCTTGTCCTGTGTTAGAATTCCTGTCAAATTTTTTTTGATTTGCACAAATGCTTATTAATCGCAAGGTTACATAAGATCGCAATATAACACATGAAGAATGAGCTGTTTTGAAACTATTTGAATATTTAAATTTGTCTTATACTGTGACAATATATTATATTTATTGTGTTTATAAGTTTATAATTACATTTTATTCTCTAATACCTTCTGTGAGACAATTTAGTTCCAGTTATCACTCATGTTACAGCAAACCTTACCAGACTCTCTTTTTTCTCTTTCTTGATGTTTAAAAGAAAATGAAATGCAGCTTATCATCTGTCCTCCAGTGGCAGAAAACATACTCACTGTTACAAAGTGCTGACACTGGAGACTCTTTCTACTAATGACACAGATACGTCTTCTTACTGAACATTTTGTCAAAGATTATTGAGCACATTTTTAAAAATCTGTTTATTATTACTCTTAGATTATGTGGAGTGTTTATCACAGTCCCTGTAAATAATCTGTTATATAGATAATTGTAATGTATTATATATTATAATGATTGGATACATATGAAGCAGGGACTTCATTGCAGCCAATCATATTTGAGAACAGTAATATAAGCGGACAGAAAAGGGGTTTATCATGAGCAAGCAGCTGTTAAAGCCACAACAGAGATCGAAGACCGCAGTAGCACTCATGATAATTGGTAAGAAGGTATGACAATGAAAACTGGTGAATAGTTAGGCATGTTATTACATTGACTATTACATTGACTTTTCCGGAATGCATCATTTTTTTTAACAATCGAAACAGATCAGTAGACCCTCAGGCCTTCCTGACCTTTCGGATTTGATAGACCTTATCTACCTTTGATACTTACAAATCTACTTTTATATCTAACTATCTGAGGAAAAGTTTTGTTTCTCATACTGACACTCAGCTTCCGTATTACAGGTCCTGAGTCTGGAGTTCTGTAAAGCCTCTTAGCCAAATGTTGCTAGAAACTAATAAAACAATAATCTAATATTAAAAAAAAATCAAATTGTCACTATGTTAATGTTATCCTTTTTTTTAAAGTTATACATCTTATTTTGACAGATAACACTGATAGGATGCATTATCATCCTTTTAGGTCTAAATCCTGAGGGGGGTAGACAGAAGTGTAAATAAATAAAATATATTAAAAAAAAATAATAATAATAAAAAAAACCCTACACCATGGCTCTAAGCTTCCTGTTCCTCAGAGTGAGGAGCATCTGTCCACACCTGTATATAAGATATTAGATGTGGCAGTCTTGTGTGAATGCTGTTTTGCTCATCCACTTGATTCCCTTTGAGGTGAAAAGATCTTCAGCAGCACCTCTATTCAGAAAGCTGAGATTATAACATCATATTATTATCTGGAAAATTCCCCTAAAACAAACCTGCCCGCTCCTTGAATATAGCTAAACTTTAAGCCTAATTTCAGCCAATTAATTTTTGCAGGCTAGAAACCAGCATTTCTGAATGACTTCATTTATATACAGTATGTGCAATAGTAGGATATTATGGAGATTGTTCTTCCATGTATTGTTTCTCCAGAGATAAGTGACAGTTTTCTGTTTAGTGGTTTATAGTATTGTTTTTCACAGAGATACCTATCTAATTAAAGGAGGCATGTGCAAAATGACTTCATGTAAAAGCAAAGTACAAGCTGTACAATGTGTGCACTTAGATTAGCTATTCTGTCCCGGTTCCAAGTTACACATGGGACTCTATATATGATGGTGGATGTAAATGGAGTACAATAGTAGTAAAAGTCTGTTAAAGTTCCATTGCATGAACAGCTGCTTTAAAGAATTAAACATTTATTGAAATACTTTCCAAAAAAAAAAAATCCCTAAAAAATGAGTTATTAGATAATGCTGATGACAGGAATACAGGATCATTTGTAAAAATAAATAAATAAATAAATATGTTTTTAAATTACAAACATTCATTGTTATTAAAAAAGAAGAGCCACAAGCTTTCCTTTTTGCTTTCTGAGGGTAGTGTATAGTGTTATTCGGTTATAGGTAATCTTTGACCTTGAAGACTTTTGGAGTGTACATTTAAAGCTTTAGTCAAAATATAAGGGCAACAAGGATAAGTTCCTTACATAAGATACAAATTATTCATTAATCTATATTCACTAAGTGCTTTGTCACTGTGGCAACAGACCAAGATCCTATCCTGGGAACACCCCTGGGAGAGTAAGGCAGGGGTATCCCAACTCTGCATGGGATGCCAGGGCATCATTCACACAAATTTACACACTTATTCACATCTAGAGTTAATTTAAGGGTGTGAGACCCAGACAAATCCAGGAAGAACGTGCAGAAAAATGACATGCGGACAAAAAACAGCGCAGGATAGTAAATAAATTCTTCCTAGGAAGCACAATGCAAGTGTGCTTGTGTGTACAGTATAGTTTCTTTCTGATCTGGAAACTTGAATTGTTTCAAACTCTCGGCATGACTCAAACCAACTGTCCATTAGAATAAGCTGCTTTCATGTGAAATATTTCTAATGAGAAAGCTGGTGCTTCAAAACATGGCCAGCTGCGATGCATGAAACTTAGCCAGAGGAAAATAAGTGGAATGAAATTCAGATTACTCACATAAAAAAAGAAAATTCTTCTTGCCTGGAAGCTATTTAATTAGTGGAGATTTTAGGATAGAGTGTCTAATGGACATTCTCCAAGCTGGTGGACGTCTCCGCTATTAATGGCTAAAAGAGACGATGACAAAGACAAAGGTAATAACTACTAGGACATGTTAATGCGTCTGTTAAAAAAAGCTTTGTGTTGCTGAAGGTTTAAATTTAGACTGTCTATGGACTGCAGTTTAATCTTGTTATTGTATATAAACTGCTGATTAAGGGTTTTTAATTAGACCTTTATATTAGCTGAAGTCTCTCGAGTTGACAGCAGAAGCACATTATTGTTGCAAAGTCATTAACAAAAATAAAATCCTTCTTCTGAACTACCCCAGGCATAGTGCTGGGGCAATATGGCAACACACAGCTTTATAATATAATATACTGTGTTACACTATTCACACTATTACACTATTAGTCTATTCTGAGGTGGGATTAATATCAGCTTGGAGTTGAAATGTTTGCACAGAAAAATCACCATATTTTCTGTAATTCAGAGGAGGCTATGGTTGTGCTGCATTCAGAGCTCTGACTCTATAAAGCACAGTCACTACCCAGGATGTTGCCCATATTTGGGCAGGAGGAAACCGGAAGCTGCTTAGTATCCCACACACTCGTGTGGCGTGCAGGAGGCAGACAGTGCAGGCTGGTTCTGGCATCACTGACATCACCAAAGCCATTTTAGGACAGAGATATTGCTCGCTCTTTCACTCTCTTTCCCCATTTTGCCTTTCTCTGCAGCAGAACAGAGTGTACTTTGTCGTGTATGTGTGCATGCTCTATTTTTAGAGCAGTTTTCTCCTCAGGAAGGCTACGTTCTTGCACTATGTTCTTGCCGGAGCTGCACGCTTCTCCTTTCACACAGCGAGGTTACACAAGGGACAGGAAGATTACTAACTAATGAGAGACTGGCGGATTTAGCAGTCAAGGTTTCTCTTCTTACAGTACATACTACTTATGTAAGGGACTCTTGACACTCTCAAGATTAATGATGCATTGTTACCCTGAAGAATCCGTGTTATTCACAACAGTCATTCACAGCAACCTCTTGATCCATACAGCTGATGCAGCACACATTAACAAGAGTAATGGATTCGTCAGCATTGTGCAGGAACTTGACGACTTGTCAGAGGGCACCGCATTTTCATGTCGTCTTGCTAGCGAAATCTACACCATTGTGTTTTTTTGGTCCTTTTTTCACATCATTCTCAAGTACTCCTCAATCTGCCATACCTCTCACTGCAGTCTCACCATCGCTCCATAGTAATCAGTTCCCTATCTGACACCTACTGACTCACATGAGGATATTTTAATGACCCAGAGCTGATGCTTGTTTCTTCATGAGGCGGCAGCGGCCAATCTGAGGCTGGGATTTCATTTTTATTTTATTAATGCAGCTCTTTAGACAGTAGACATTGTCACAAAGCAGCTTCTCTTTTATCCTCTTGTTATATAAACAAAAATATAAAAAGAATAAAACAAAACAAAACAAAACAATAAACACTTGACAACTTGTCATGTAACAGAGAAACCTATACTGAGACCTTTGTACTGAGTAACACTGACTGTTACCGGAGACTCCTTCCAAAAATAGCTAAACAAGCATTTTCAGCATATCACAATTACACATTCTCAATTTGTTTATTATGAACTTACATTGTGTGAAGGGAATTAATTGGTATTACTGAAACTTTAATTTGGCTTCTATAACTTGCAACAATAATATATATGAGGATAAGCTCATCTACCATCTAAGGGAGTTTTTCCTTGCCACTGCTGCCTGAGTCACCTCGGACTTGCTCATAGGGGATAAATACATACACATTGTGAACTAAATATATCTAATATTAATCTTGAATTTTGTATTCTATTAATATTTATATTATTCTTTATATTAACGTTTTGTTCTATGTTTATGCTCTGTAAAGCCGCTTTGAGACAATGTCAATTGTAAACAGCGTTATACAAATAAACTTGAATTAAATTGAATATATGAACCTGCGATTTTCCTTGCAGATGGTGCTATAAAAGCACTGTTATAAAGAATTAATCAATGCCCCCATCTTATACCATATCTGGCTTTTATATAGCAGCAAAGCTAAAAACAGAAGGTGTGTGTAGGGAGTGGCATCACACATCCCACAATGTGAAGATGGAGACAATGATGACAGAGAATTACAGCGTATGGCTTAAAAGTTGACGAGATTCATCAGTAATGTGACTCCTAGTGCTCATTGTCATTTGTTCTCCATAACTGTAATTAATTCACTGATTAATGCAGAGTCACACACTCAGTAGTCCCAGCCTCAGACGTCCCGCCCACAAACTGTTGGCTGAATGCCTGATGCATGTGTCACATAAAACTGGAAACAGTTTTAAAGTCGTCATTTGATTGGTCGGATTCTACAGGAATTCTTGGGAGACGTGTGTGTCACGTTTTTAATTGGTCTGCCTTTACACCATCATGCCCCTAAAGATGACACAACAAAACAAACCGATTGATTGCTTTACCTGTCAGTCAGGTGGTCCTTGGCTAATAAATGCTTTAGATTCCCTACATTCTGCCAGGTGTCTAAAAATATGGCAATGCAAGATTACACGCATATAAACTAATACTGTACACTTGCACGCACACACACACACACACACACACACACACACACACACACACACACACACACACACACACACACACACACACACACACACACACACACACACACACACACACACACACACACACACACACACACACACACACTCACACATACACACACACACACACATACGCACATATGCACATACGCACACACTATGGATGCAAAAATACTAGAAAAAAAAACAATGGACAAAATGGAAAATATCTTAAATTTAGGGGGTGGAAAACAGGTTTTTGCATGCCAAGTCAGACATTTTACAAAAAATTCTAGATTTCCACCTTCAAGATCATAAATTCTTCATATATTCTTATCTTGTAAAGGTATATCTTATCTTATCTTATCTTATCTTATTAATAAGCTTAAATGCATTCATTGCTGATCATACTCTGGGATTGTCTTTTAACTTAGAGTTCTTCAGTTTCTTCGTCTTACTGGATCAGGAAAGAAGAGTAGATTGCAGTTAGTATATAAAGATATTGACCCTGGAGCAAAACAACAAACAAGACAACTGATCTGCAAGAAACAAAGAGAGAAGGGTGTGGCCAGTAGACACATATTCGTAGAAAGTGCAAAAAAGAGCAGCTGCTTTTAAAAGATGGAAGGTGATACACACACACACACACACACACACACACACACACACACACACACACACACACACACACACACACACACACACACACACACACACACACACACACACACACAGTTTATTATTATAAACCAGGCTATTCTGTTTTGCTGCATCAGTATCACTTAGATTATCCATGCATGTCAGCATTTTTAAAAAAGAAATGTTTTTATAGCGTCACACAAATCTGCTCTATTACTACTGCAGATGTGAAGGAACTAAAATTGACCTTAACAGCAAATCCATTTCACAAATTATACATATTCTACATAACTACACAAATTCACAAAAATGCATAATTTTCCTTTTACTATGCTAGTAACACTACTAACTATAAAAGTATGGTTAGTGTAGAATACAATACGATCCATACATTTGACTTTTTTTTTACTTTATTTATCATTTTCCACTAAAAAACACACAACTTGGAACTAATACTGAACCCATACTACAGGAAATGCATATATGCAGAATCTTTAGTTATATTTCAAATTTTTGTATACCTGTACTACTAAAAAAAATACTTTGTTGGTAGGCTATACTGAACAAATACCACTGAAAAAAAATTATTGCAGACCTTTACTGAAGCTATACTGAACAACAAACTTTAGCAGACATTTGTGTGCCTACAGTAAACAACACATTTACTGAATCTATACTACTGAAAAACATACGTGAATCTACAGTGAATCAATTCTGTTGAACAAAACATGGGTGAGTCTTTTCTGAATCTATATACTAAGGAAAAACAATTTTCTCTGGAGATTTAAAAGGGGGGAAAAAAACCTGCCTCACTCCATTATTCAAAAAATACATATCAGCTTTAAAATTACAATTTAAAATGAGCTTTAATAGAAAGACAAGCAGAAAGAAAATGAAAGTGGGTTGCTGTGACCTGTAAGAGGTCTGATAAAAGCTTGTGCACTGAATAATACAGTCAGAAAGGAGCTCCAACTCCCCCTTTTTTCCCAGTGAAAGTTGGTATCAGAATTAGATTTGCTTTAAGAAGCAAGATGAGAAGAGATGGTACTGCTGAGCTTCCACACAACTCCCTCACACCATGTGATTCTTTGCCCAGATATCAACAGATACTGCCCTAAAAGCCACCTAAAGCCAATTTACTCAGTGACCACAAGTTGTTGGATCTGGAGCCAAACTAATGCAAGTTTTATCTCAGTTCATTTATAAAACTCAAAGCTTATAGGATCCAGAATGTCTCCATTCTCCCTGTTTCGTCTTTGTAAATTATACCGGAGACATAGAAATGAGGCAAATGCCAATATTACAAATTCCATTATGGACCAATGTATTAAAGTCAAACATTAAAGGATGCCAATATTTTTATTTTAGCTTTCCTACACCTAGAAAATATACAGTGTAATACAGTATATTATATTATAAAGCTGTGAGTTGCAATATTGCCCCAGCACTAAGCCTGGGGTAGTTCAGAAGGATTTTATTTTCGTTAATGCCTTTGCAAATTGCTTGACAGGCAGCAAAGACCTTTCTTCAATAAACGCACATTATTTACAATATTACTGGTATTAAATGCAGACTAATCCTATTCAATCATTATAGGACTATAACATATTTAAGGCAACTTTAAACATTGCTTTATGCTTTCTCAAATTCTCGTAAATCTTGCATAGGCTTTTGGCTTGCCTTTGTGAAGTATTGGGCGATGGACATGAAAATATTGCACTCATATCAAATACACCTAATTTCAAAACAACATAAAATTGACCAATGTTGAGATATCAGTCAAGAAAGATAAGTATGTTCTCACTCATCTCATATAAACTTTATGCAAGAATGGTAGGAGTTTGTAGGTAATAGCTTACATAGATGCCTTCTGGATAAAAAAGAACAGCAGACAGAATGAAAAGGATGTAAGTGCTGAAAAAGCACATATATGTAAGGTTTACTGTGGCTGTGTTTGAGCTTTAGGCTGGCCGCACTACGAGTTATAAACCAGACATTTTCACACATTCCCCAGAATAAACGTTGCTAGAGTCTTTTGCAAAGTCCTGGGCGTTGCATGGGGCACTTGAGCTATGGTCTATAACTCACCGAGGTCCTTAGAGCCGTGACTCTCGCTGGCCAGTTCACCCATCCGAACCAGGGCGTCGAAGTAGCCTTTTGCTGCAAAAGTCACACCTGAAAACATGGAAGCATTTGGGACATCAGAAACGGGAATGTTCTATAGCTCTATGACCCTCGGGCATCCCTACACCCGTAATGGCTTCCTTAACCTATTAGGACAGGTGTGGGGAAAACGTAAAGATCTATATTCCAGGATGGAGAGGAGCGGCTTAGGATTGTGCTGCAAAACACAAAAAATGCAGGAATATGAAACGCCAATCTGTGCACCAGCTTTATTTGTCCTGCCACATACATTTAAGTCCCACCTCTAAAAAGCAGAAAAGTGCAGTGTCTTAACAGATATACTCTCTGAACTTATAAGAAGGTGAATATTTTAGATGAGCTCAAAAGATTCTGGAGGTTAGCAAATGCAAACATCTTAGAAGATATACTCGGACCTAATTGGTTCAGGAAATCATGAAAAAAATAAATCCAACTCAGTCTTCAAAGTGTCTTTTTGACACTAATGAAATATTCTGCAGTGCAGCATAAGCTGCAGCTCAATATGAAATGGCGAGTGGAAGAATCGGATGTAGCGTACGCAAGCTCCTGCTTCAGCCAGGTATGAATGCAAAGACTCTGAAGGCGCTGATGCAAGGCCATGACAAGAGTGTCCTGGTTCGGGGAAGATTAGTGGCTGAAAACAAGGTGGCAGGGGCCTTTTTTTGCTCCATTACTCCAAGTGGAAAACCTATTTGGTGAAGGCGTGCTAGGGAGAGGGCTCTGAAAACAAAAAAGTGGATTATGAACAAAGCTCACAGTAGAGAGACGTTCGCCAAAAACAAATGAATTGGCTTAAAAAAAAAAGTTAAAGCGACAGCCAGGACTTCTTCAGTCCCCAATATCATTTTAGCCACACTATGTCCAATGGTACACTGTATGCCATTTCTACTATTTCCCTCAATCAGAATGCCAGATGCAAAAGCACAAAGGGTTAATGGCAGCTGCTCAAATCAAAGCAACCAGCAACAATACTTCACTCAGCTCTGGTCCTCAAAGCGGCTCATCTACCACCTTGAAAACCCACTACTTCACATATCAATCTGATTAAAAGAAAACTAAGAAAATTAGCAGATGAGATGGATCAGGTGTAAAAGGCAGGAAAATACTGAAAACCCTTAACTTTCTGATAATCCCATTTGAGCCCATGGAGAAGCTGAGCCACATAACAACCTTTTCAGTCATTTAAAAATACTTTAAGAAAGCCCATCTGTGCTGGTGTATTGGTACAGGATTTCTGTTCTCAGTCTGGGAGATTTGCTATATTTACTATTCCAGTGAAGAGATCCTTCAACCCACAGTGGCACTGGCCCTGGCATGATGGAAAGCAATTCCCACTCTGGGCTTTTGGACTATTTTTAACTCATCAGGCTGCATGGGCACACACACACACACACACACACACACACACACACACACACACACACTCACACACGCACACACAAACACACACACACGCACACTCGCGCACACACAGTTATCTTCTGCAGCTGCCGGGTGAAGTGTAGTGCATTTCCACAAACTAGATTTTAAATAAAATGGGTGCATAATGCTACTTATAGATTAAAATCTGAACTTTTCATTTAAATCTTTATTAGAACTACTGTTAGTCCATGGGGTATGCATAACATTAAATACTATACATGCTGAACAATCAAATTGTCTTCCCATTAGTTCAATTTTTATACTATTAAATGTTATTAAAACATGTAATAATTATTTAGCAATTATGACAGATGTGATTATGCTACGATTTATATGGTATCCCTTGTAT
This sequence comes from Tachysurus fulvidraco, assembly GCF_022655615.1. NCBI lineage: Eukaryota > Metazoa > Chordata > Actinopteri > Siluriformes > Bagridae > Tachysurus > Tachysurus fulvidraco. The sequence continues at coordinate 8,728,511 of NC_062525.1, read as the reverse complement.
CACTAACAAGAAATGCACCTGACATGACCTGATTAAGGAAGGGGTGGGGAAAAACCTGTCCTTGTACTTTTTGCAGGTTTCAGCTATGCTTGTCCTGGATACTCAAGTGCACTGTTCCCTTTTTCCTTCCCTTCTATGAGACCGCGTTAACTCTCACATCTCAGCCTGGCCTACTTCTGCCTACTCCATGTTCCACTTTGCCTTCCCTGTTTCCCAGCACACAACGTGGCAAAGCCTGCTTCGCAATGACGGTGTCTCATCCACGCGCGAACTGACGGCCATTCATACAAAACCAAAACAAAAACACGAGTCCATCAGACAAACTAACACTATGGTTAATGAAGCCATGCATGGGTGAGAGGGATGCCAGGGGGTGCAGATGGATTTTGACGTGGAACATTTCATGACAATATCAGTACCACAGAGGAAGCCAAAGGTCCCCACACACAATAACACATATGTAAACATACAGTACATTCAAAACATGTAAACAGCATTGTGTTCTTAAGTCCAAAAATAAAGCTCTAGAAGAATCATTTCTTGTGATGATGCTCCATGATTACAGCCTCACCTGCTAGGCTTGAAGCTTATCAAGAATTCAGCAAACAAAGAGTGTGTACTTTATATGCTCACCTTTCCCTTTATGGTTTCAGCTTATACACTTGCAACTGGGCAAGCAAGTAAGCTGGATATATTCCTGAGAGAGAAAACACGTAACTGGATATTATAAATCTGGCGTCTGTGTACTCACTGGAAAGAGCCTTCTCGTACGTCTTCCCCATGGCTACGAAGTTCCTCAAGCAGGGGTTAAACTGCTCCATGATGGACTGAAACAGAGAAACAGGGGCTTCATGTAAACACACATTTCTTCACCATACATACAGAACCGTCAACAGAGAGGAAAAGTCACTCTCACAATCAATTATTAAAACAGAGAATACAATGGGATCCCTGGACAAAATAACAAATCCAAGCATTTTGTTATAATGTGGTGGCTGTTCATTATAGAAACACTGTGAAAGCTCTTTACCCAAACAGAATCAACTAGACTGATGACGGCATGTCCAAGCATCTTTGAGAGCTGTCAAGTGATAGAAGTTTTAGAAGTATGCATGGATTTTTAAGTATACTAAATACTCGACTTTACTCAAATGATCTCAAGTCATGTTAAGGTTATGAAAATGATATGAGTCAGAAATAGAACAGATCCACCTTTTTTTTTTTTTTAAGCACCTAAGCCCTTATAGCACAAAGTACTTTTCAGATTTCACCTCATCATTAAAAATGCATTTGCTTCAATTAACATCATCAGTTATTCCCAGCACCTTAATCCAAATGTGTCTCATGCACATATTACAGTTTGTACCCAAGATCCCTGCAGTCTCTGATTGAGGCCACAGAAGTCCCTGATGATTCACATACACACTCACATTCAGAGGTGGGCACTCACACACAGTGGGGCTGCTAAGGATGGAGAGAGGAGGCACCAAGATGCGTGGTGAACCACGTTCCTACGCTGACTCACCCGATCCCACATTCACAGCTGCCCTTTCGAGTCGGTTTGTTCCTTCTAAAGAAAACCCCTCCGCATACCATTAGAAATGACTGAATAATCAGAATAATCTAGCTCTTGAGCATCTGCCGCTCACAGAATAAAGTCTGAACATTTCCCCTTACAAGTGGCCTTGTCCTCATTTCACAGGCTTTTCTGTGGCTTGGCAGGATCAGCCACAAATAGCGGACAAATATGCTCATCATAAAAAGACACCACAAGACACTTTAAATCAGAGGAATTCTGGATGAAAGTAAAGGAGACGGAAACAATTCCAATAAAGCAGCAGGGTATAACAAAGCTTTACTCGCCACAAGTGTAGCACCAACTGTTAATGAGAGCATGAGAGTGTGTGAACATCAAACGCTCCACTTCAGATGTTATGTGAAGTGAAGCGAAGCTGTTGGTGAACTAAACTGGTTCAATACCACCTGCTATTGCAATTCTGAGAAAACAAAACAAAACACACAACCAAAAAAAAAAAAAAAAAAAAAATGGATGAAAGAGCGCCTCCTACGAAAGTGTGTGGTGTTTAGACTGTGCAAATTCAGCAATATGTTTATAAAATATACTAACACATGTATAGTTCATTACCAATGACTTTTATCCTGTGTCCCCCCTCCCCAGTTTTACTCATCCCATCATCTTAATATTCCAATATCCTTTTAGAGTAAAGAAAATTTTCATTTGTTTTTATATAACCGATGATGTAACCTCATACACACACACCTTTACACAGGTAAAATATTCATGTTCCAAGAAGGTCTTAAAGAACTGCACATTCTGCCAAGAGAGAAAATGAATGTAGCTACAGTAGATGTGAGAGGAAACCCATGAGAAATTCCACTCAGGCAAACCACCCTCATCTCTACTTCTCATTGGTAATGTAATCTATAGGCCATTCCACAAAAGAAGCTCAGCTGAACCTTTTTCCCAGCTGTGATAATCAGCCTGACAACACCGGCTGCTGGCAGCCGACTGATGAAGCGTGCGCACCTAAAAGACGGAGAAAGCCAAAAAATAATCTGCAAAGCACACAGAAGCGTGAAGAGCTAAAGTGCAAGAAATCCAGGATTTGGCTTAACAGATGCACGGCCGATGACAAATCGTACTCCAGAGAGAACTGGAGTCAAGCAGCACGTCCTGTGTTACCTTCTTGCATGACTGACATGAAGAAAAACGATCTAAAATTCATACAAAACGGAACACACTCTCAAAGATCAGATCGGATCACGGCTACTCTTGCCTTTTGTATGCGAGTGTCTGATAAAATCGAATGACAGTCATTCAAGAAAACTATTCATAAGCCAATTCCATAATGCAATAAGTAAAATGAAATAAGCTTCCACCATAAACCTTTATCAAATATTTCAATACATTAAATTACAATTAACTAAATGGTGCTTTAAAGGTCAAATGTCCAAGCTATTGATCTAGCTTTTAAGCCCTTGTAAAAGGATCATTATCCCTCAACTGCACTGGAATCGCATCTTTTTTCCCCTCTGTTTTTCTCCCCAATTTGGCTTCCTGTCAATTCCAACCCACAACCTTGCTCTTCCCATCACACAAGAGTTAGCCAACAGAGAGGGTAAAGGCAACTCCATCTTTTCAAACTTCTGCCCATGTTCAATCAGCTCTTAAATATATATGATCTCACAAACTCCCATGATTGGCTAGTGTCACTGTGACTTTATGAGGCGAGGTGGTAATACCATCTCTCTCACCCCAGACCACAAGCAGTTTTGCTTCCCTCGCTTCTGGTCAGAAATGGCTTTGGGAAATGATCTCCTAATGATAGGGGGAATAATTTCTAGTAATTCTAATAATTTTCAAGTCTAATTTTGATTTTTCTTTGTTATCTATTTATATGTCTCACATCATATGTGTGATGCTGACTGACACAACACAGATCTTTTATGCATACAGAATGTACTAGAAGTTGTCGAATCCGGTCACCACAAGAAAGCTGAGAATCAGGGCTGGATATGATTGTGATGGTTTGGTGCATCCTTACGTTTAGTCACAGAATGTAGATTGATGTAAAAAATTTTACAGAATGTAAAATTGATGTAATATAATATTGTATTACTATTTGTTTACATTAACATATGTGTGATTCTTTTTCAGTCCTTTATGTATTAACTAGAATCCTTTTATCACTGAAGCACAGATGAACGATTCTTTAGCTAATGTACTACTTTAGGTAATATATTGGTACATTTTTGTTCCATAAGGCACAAAAGATGTCCATTTACATTTCCATGTCCAGTTCATTTCTGCTGCGAGAGCGTGTGCCGCCTCCGCACAACTGCGCCAGCATGACTCCCACCTCACTGAGGTGAAGAAGAAGACTTCCATGCCCATATTTGGTCGTGTCGGAATTCCCCCGCAGTCCTTTCTTTCTCTACTGCAGTTTATTCGCATTCTCGGCACGTTCAGTCTGAACCAACTCGGCCCAGCCGAAGGGGTGTTCGGATGGAGCTATTAGGAACGACTGTTCGTTATCAGAATGTGAGGCAGCAGAGGAACCCCATCCGGAGGAACACAGTGATCCATTCAGAGAAAAGCAACAGCATTTTGTGTGAATCAATCTGAGTGAGAAGGCACACACACGCATGCACATGTTTCATTTGCATGATAACAATGAAGCAGTAAAGCTTTTGACAAGCTTTTTTGACACCCAAGTGCTCGTGTGTGTGCGCATATGCTATATGGGACAAATTGATTCGTGTGTGCTGTTATCCTTCTGCAAGATCAAAGACTAAATGCCTTTGCATAGCCTCCTGCAAACTGAATGCAAATCCATCAAACCTAACATCTTCCTACTCGCTCCATCAGTAAAAATATCATGCACTGTTCTCCTGCTGGAATCTGGAAAAGGAAGCACAGAGAGAATGGATATTTTCCCCTCCATCCCTCTAATTCCTTTAGTTCAACCCTCCATCTGAGACTAGCTGCAATAACTTTCTCTCATCCACTGCCAGTCTCATCTCTCACATCCCTCCTCTCTGACCTTGATTGCCCTGGCAGCTTGTCCTGCCAATCTGCAATTTTAAACAGCACAGCAGTAGAGAGATTAATCTCATCACCATTCCCTCTTTGCACCAAATTAGTTCCAATATGGCTGCCAAAGGAGCACATTAGTTCCCAGACTAGAAACATTTGAGACAAAATGTCACCGCAAAGACAACTGAAAAGCTTTGACTTAAGACAAAGGTTACACTGTTCTAAATCTGATCCTAGAGACAGATTAGCATTAAGCGGATGCAGAACGAGCTACTGTAAAGCGTGAACGCTAGGATTTTAGTGGTAGATAGCTAAGATAAATCTTAAATAGAACAAACCCAGTTTTTCTTTATACGCATCTCTTACAAAGACACGCCCCAAAACATGGACAGGACATTTAGTGCATAAAGCAGGTTTTTAAAGGACGTCACATAATTTACTTGTTTTTTCCCCTTAAACTTACAGAAACTGGGTCACTACAATTTTTATTACTGTGAACTCACAGCCAGGTCATTTTTTAATTCTACACAAAGTGTACAATGACAATGATATACAAACACACATTCAGACATTACACAGAGTTGCGAATTTTCACAAATATAGCTGGTCTCAATAAAAATCTTAATATAAAACATAGACCATTGACAGCTGCATCATTTGAACAAATGAACTTTTATTAATGTACTGAACTTCTAATAATGATGGTTTACATTCATTTTTATAATCCATGAATAATGTGACTACTCATTGAGGAAAAACCTTCATATTCACAACGAAATTTGAATTTTAAACCAACATCATTGTTCTAAAACTTTGGGTCATCCGGGTTCTAAGAAACGTGACTGAAACATCCAAACTTTTAGATTTACCCACCAAAAACACAACCCATCATTACAAATTATTGTTTTTATATAAGTTAATTCAATTATATATTATTAAATAAAATTATTCTTCGCATTACAAGTTCAGGAATAAACTGAATATTGTAAAAATAACGCCTGATATTGCAATGATTATTAATCATTTTTATAAAATATAATTTTTTAAATCTCTACAATGAGGGTCTGTTAAATTTTCTGTTTTTGAACTGGTCTCAAGCTGCAAAAGCTTTTAAACTGATTAAAAAACACAAATGACACTATTGCCCTAGCTGCTAACTAGGCATTAGCTACTTAGACATTAAAGACTGCGATATCTATACTGTATGAATATGTTTCCGACCACATACAGTACACTGTGAAACGAAATGGACATATTTAGTAAGCTTATATGCAAATAGTGAATGATGTGAACGATTTCAAGCATGTAAAGGATGAGGAAAATGTGGCGTGTCTGGTTAGAGAATGACATATCTCTAGGTGTGGTGCCATTTTAAACCAACAGGACGTGCTGTAGACGCTAGAGGATTTTCAGAGTTTTTGATCAATAAGCTAACCACTGTATAAACTTTTTATTTTGCAATGCGCTGACTGACTGAACGTGTTTGAGTGGAAAGTTTGCCATTGGAGAACAACTAGAGTATACACACATACAGTATACTGGGACAGATAGGGCATATAGTCTACTATGAGTATATGTGACTAAATCCTGCAACAGCCAGAACAAATAAACAACACACATTACCAGTGCCAAAATCACAACGCTACCATCTGTTAGTAGCAGGCTTTGCAGTAAAGTGGGCTAGCATGGTGCCTGATTTAGCTCTCTTCTCTAAGGAAGGTTTTAAAGGCCACTTTCTGTGACCCTGTACTTGATGTTCCTATCAAACCAATGAGCAAGCATAAAAATACTAAAACATCAAATGCCTCGTGATACTTATTTATGTGTGACTTTATCTGTCATGTTCCCATATAGCAAAGTAAATGACATCCAAAATGTACCAGATTCTGTTGGCCCATATATACCCCTGTGGAACAACAACGATAAGCTCATCTAGCTTATGCCAGATCACTACCACAGCTCAGTCTTGATTAGATCATATATAAAGTGTGATAGGGAACACAAATTACGGTCAGGCCAGGTGTGATTCCATAAATCTGTGGAAAGTTAGGTATATTGTCACCCACAGTATCCTCCTCCTCATCAGACCTGAGTTTTGTCTAAATTCAATGATTTTCCTAGAAATTATATGAAAATTTGAATAACCGCAAAACCTAAATTGATTGTAATGTTCTGTTTATCCACTAAACTCAGAATGATCAAGTCTATGCACTGTCTGACTCTGACAGAAACACAGAAATTCTTCATAAGCTTTCACAATGTTAAAATAGTCCCCAAACCAGCTCTATAGATACAAGTCATCCTTAACATCCTGAACAGAACCAAAGAAAAATACCGAACTCGTGTCAGAGGCAGATGATGTTTACTTTGGAACTAGAACATGTACAGACCTCCAGAGTTTAAGTCACAGTACATCATCAGCATATTTATTGTATTTTTTTATTTTATTAGTATTTTTTGAGCCAGTTGACGTGTCCTACTCTTTTGTCATTGCTTACTTTACACGCACTAATGCGCTAATTCATGCCTAACGTCCTTGAACGTGGTGCTTAGCATTTGTATTGCCCTTCATCAATCATGTCAAGAACAGTGCCTCTGCTAATTTGACAGAGTGTTGGACATCAAAGACCTTGATTCAATTCTTTTGGCTAACACATGAGACCTTCTTTAAGAGATAAGATTTCTAAAAGATGCAAAAAGCAAAAGTGATGAGATTTTTATTGAGTTGTCTCCATTATGACACAAATGAGAAAATACATATACGATTATACACCCCCACTCATGTCCATGAGAGATCGAGGTACTGCCTACATGATGTGGGACATTAGATAAGATCCATACACACATGCACACACTCAGACCACAAGACTCCACCAACTCACGCTGGCAGATGCAGGCTGAGTCACTCGTGAGCACAGACAGGAGGCTTAACGCTCAGGGGGAACTGTGAGATTACTAAGCATCTGCCTGGCCAAACCTCTCACTCTTGCATACACACAAACACACACATACCTTACACAAATCTTAATATAATTCTCCTTCCCGGGATCACAAAATGTACCACACAAGACACAATGACCGCATGATATTGTTCAGTCTGTATTTGGTTCAGCAACAGATTGCACACAAATGGTGCCGTAATACACAAATACAAAAAAAACATCATCAAATTCACTCGCTTTGTGCCAGTTTATTCTGACTGGCAGCCTGAAGTGAGCAAATGAAGCATTCTGTCTCCATCCTCAGGTCATGTGGCATCAATTATCTCATTGCTCCAACTGGCACTGCCAGAGTCTGTCTCATCCAAATCCGGCACCGGACCAAGGGTCAAGGCAGCAGCCCTTCACTTCTAAAAAGATCTACACTGTATCCTTGCTACAGAGCTACAAAGCTGAGAGTGACAGGCAATAAACACAAATAAAACAATCCCCTAACCACCTCCAGTCCACACGACACACAGTCGTTCCTTTAGCACTGACTCATTAGCTCAGCTGGCACTCCTTCCATCCAATAATCTCTAGAGTTCGCCAC
>NC_062525.1:8670422-8715422 GCF_022655615.1 Tachysurus fulvidraco | reverse complement strand
AGATTAAAAAAAATTTAATTGGAAAATTTGAAGTATGTCAGCATTTGTTGGCGATGTTAAGAACATTAAAATGGGGAGATTACTCTGAACAGGAATACAACCATACAACCAAACCAAAATACAACCAAAAGACACAATCCTCCTAAAGCACGAGAGTATTGTAAGCACCTGTTTACAGAGTTAATAAAGTGAAGGAGCTTTTACACAACATTTATCAGCCTAAAAACCTGACAAGATACTGTCTCATATGTAATTTATTACAAGTCAGAAATATAATTAAATACATGAAATTGTTCCCTACTGATCTAAAGGGAACAAAGTGCCTTATACCTACCAAGAAGGTTTCCATATAGGGTTAGGTTATAATAGACCGCAAAGTTAATATTAACAGTATCACCTGAAGAGTTTAAGGTTAATAGAGATGTATTATGGAATTATGAAATTAATGGTAGGGAAAAAACAACAACAAAAAAACTTTCATCGGACAAATACACAAGAGAGAATCGAACGCTTTTCCATTGGACAGTGTGGTATGGCAAGATGATTCACAGAATTGTCAGTAGAACCAGATTCCTATTTGGAAAAAAAAATGACCACACAGCAGAGTGTGATAAGGTTTCTCAAACTTTGTAACAAGAGCAATGCTGTCTGTCGATTTATATGAAGCAAAGCTGCAAGTAAAAGGTCAGACCTGGAAACTCGGCTATAGTTATACAGGAAAAGGACAGATTCAGATTGGGTTTAGTAAGTGTAAACTATGTGGCATTGTCCAGTGGAAAATATGACGAACAGCAGATTTGAGAGAAGATTTTCTGATGGGCCGAGAAGGAAGCTCCCCTGTTTAATGGATATATCTTTAATGTGTCTGACAAGTTTCTTTTCTTGAAAGGAGCAAGTGGTCATCTACACCTGGGAGTTACAGGAACAATATAAAAGTGCATTGATGAGGCTCTACAAAGCCAACAGCTCTCTCTCTGGCTTCTTCTTCACCCTTTCTTTCTCCCGCTCTGAAACAATTCAAAGGGATTAATGTTAGAGTATTTGTAACAGTTTAGCATAAACATGTGGCTTGTTCCTTGAGAGTCACTTCAAGTAGAAAATGTAGCCTGAATGCTTTAAAATAAATGCATTTTAGATCTCAAGAAAGCTTTTAAACACAGCCGAGAAATGTATAGAAACCTTTGTGCAGTCCAGAGCACTTCACTGTCATTAACAAATAATAGACTCTTTTGCTCTTCTGTGGCTTCTTTCCATTTTTTATAGAGCACAGTGTCTCTTCTGACTCTGTTCACTAGTGCATAGAATAGCTAAATATGCATTAATCTAATCTCCTCTACCATTTCCTGGAAAACCAGTTTCTTGTCCTAACTGATCAGTTTCCACCCAAATTTCCTCTTAATGTGGTATTTTCTTTTTCTTAAAGGGGCTTTTTAGTTATTCATCCTGATGACATTCAGTTAAACAGGATGAATCCTGAACATACAATTTAAAGTGAAGATGTGGTAGCCCAGTAGTTAAGGTGTTGGACAATTGGAAGGTTAAGAGTTTGAATCCCAGATCCTCCAAGTCCTGTGCCGAGCCCCAGAACAAGGCACTTAACCTTCAATTGCTCAGTTGTATAAAATAAGATGAAATGTAAGTCACGCTGGATAAGGACATCTGCCATATGCCATAAATGGAATGTATAAATGGATCAGTTACATGAAAACTCTATTGTACATCAGCTCATAGTTGGGAAATAGCTCATAGTCCTGCTACGGTTAATTCCTACTCTTGTTTCTACGTGAACTTTAATAACACATTTTTACTTTCTGCTTTTAAAAAGATCTTCGAGTCTTGAGTAGACATCCAAGTCAATTTTTTAAGAGTAAGTCTCTTATATACAGTACACACCAGCCCAGGTTGATACACCTATGAGGTTTTAAAGCACTGACTATCTGGAAGCGCACAAAAGAAACAGTCCTTATTTTCATTCCTACAAATTTACAAACTAGTTTGAAGACTGACACCCATTATGGGTGTTTTTCAGAAAATTACAGCGTGTGTAACAAATGATAAGAGGCAAAAAAGCTCTTAACATTATGAAAAAAGTATTGACTGTGATGGTATTGGAGTTAGTCGATTGTATGCCACATAACGTCTTTGAGCTGACTCTATACGTTTTTGCAACTGAACAGAGGACATGACAAGCTGCCGAGGGAACATCTGTTTATAACGACATGATAACAAGAACTTTACACACACACACACACACACACACACACACACACACACACACACACACACACACACACACACACACACACACACACACACACACACACACTATATATTCTGTATCACATGCAACTTGAAACTAATAATTGGGACACATTGCACAATCCTTTTGTGTATTTTCCCTTACATTAGGTATGTGTAAATTATAGAATGAGAATTCATACCTGGCTCTTGATCTGGAATCTCTGGTAACTGGTCATCCGGCACCTCAGGAAGCCCAACACCTTCCTGCACGTGGACACACAGTGAAGATAAAGTCAGACAATGCAGATGACAAACAAAACATATAAATTTGTTGAACAGACACAAACACACACCTGAGTGATGGCCTCAAGCTCTGCTAATACAGCATCCTCATCTTCTTGAGTCAGAGACCCTGCCAGAATGTCATCGATTTGCTGCACACAGAAACAAATCCAGCAGTTACACACAAACATGATCACTGAAACCAACTATGTGACTTACATATTTACTGAGACAAAATCACAGCAGAGATAACTGACCAGCTTGAGTCCACAGCAACATTTGGTGAACAAGTCTGGTCAGACATCTCACTTCATTTACAATCTGAGCAGTAACCTGACTGCAGAATTTAGACACTCACCCTTTGGTACTCAATGGATTCCTGGGTCTCATCCATGATCCTCTCCACTTCTTCTATAGACATCACCTGCATTAACAAGACAAAGATGAAGAAAACAGAAAATACAACTCCTCACTGGCCAATTTAAGTGCATTCTTAAAGGTAATTCTGTTCCAGTCAGCCAAAAAACAATCCCTCAAATGGAACATGGGCTGCATTGTAGATAAATACAATTAGAGTAATAAGTCCCAAAGCAATAAAAGAAGACTGAACCCCACTAGCACAACAAAATAAAAACAAATGAACCAAGACATACCTCATGCATTTTCTTTAGGCAGTCATTGCCAACCTTCAGTCCTTCGATCACCTTCATCTCGATCTGTGCAAACTCAATGTCTTGAACCTGAGGAAAGGAGGACAATGGATCCTATCATTTTCTGTATAATGATATATAAATGATATAGACTGTTATATAGACTCAGATCAATTCTACATAATTATACATTAATTAATGGCAGCAGGGACATGTTTGTCTGTAAAATAAAGACATCAGCATTTAACAGGGACGTACAACAAGGCTTTATAATCTATTTATAATTTATAATCTATAATAACTTTATAATCTACATTTTTGTTGCTTTCAAACAAGCCAGTACAGCTTATATAGTAGAAGCAAGGTATGATTTAATGTTCCAACTAATATAAATACAGTAGATTAGGTTGGTTAGAAGATTAAGTTGAGGTATCTTCTTCCTCAAACGCTCATTTGTAACGAGGCAATATTTAGGGCTGTGCGCACTTTGTGCACACAAGAAAATATATAGAATATTTGCTTCGGCACTGAAGAACTCTTGAGCTTGTCTTTTGTCTCACATTTTTCCCCCAATTTATCTGCCTGCCAGTTCCCACTAACCAGCCAGCTCTTCACAAACATATGACACCTATTGATGAGAGACCATCTGCATAGTTTCGAACTGCTACTCATGCTGCGTCACAGGGAAGCAGACACAGGAACACACACAGCCAAAAATCGCCTAATGTTAAATATATGTCATCCCTCCCACCCAGAGAGTAGGGCCAATTTTGCTCTCTAGGCTCCCAGCCACAGATGGTTGGTCCTTCGTCAGGACTTGTACTTGTGATCTCTTGATGATGGAGTAAATCCTATTTTAAAAGCCTATGAGGAATCACTAGAGGCTAGAATACCTCTAAAAGGACAAACTTGCTTTGATATGCAACATATGCTCTGGCTATAAACTATGTTCCTTATTTCTAAAGTAAGTAATACATTTGTCAAAGACAAAATAGGTGCTGGTGATGATCACGTTCAGCTGCAATGGAAAATTTTAGATCCTTTTATCCACCATCATAGTGATTAAACTGATTTACCATACGCTCCAGGTTGCTTATCTGGTTCTCAGTCTTGTCCAGAAGTTGTTCCTGGAAGCGTTTCTTCTTAAGCAACAGGACAGCCTTCCTGAAAAAAGCAAAATATTTTCCTTCTTTAAAATGGGTGGCATTCGTACCTAAGCACACCTACAATGGAGGCAGAGCCACGGTAGATCACCTAATCACATACCACTGATGACCATCATTCAAAAGTCATATTTATTCCCATCTTAAATACATTAGCCATACGGGGACAATTGTTTGGGTGGATTTCTGTAGATCAGCACAGCACATCTAAGAATGATGTGAAACATGACAAAAAAAGACTGCTGAAAGTAGAATGCTCACAATTTTTTACACTGATTATCTCCCTAATGTAGTCATGGCTAGTTCCCACCCACCAGGAATCTATTTCCTATAATGTAACATTTCCCAATCTGGGATAGTGAAGACTATCAGGTGCTTACTATGAGGCATGTGAAGCCAATTGTACCGAAGTTTCCAAACTGCTGCTCATGGAAAGTCAGAGCACTATCCACTCATTTCCACATGCATGAGCTCACACATTTATGGTTTATGTATGTTTGTGATTGTGATTATGTATTGGTTTATGTTGCTGTGATTAACAGGGGTGAATTTTGCTATCCTGGGCTGCCAGGTTATGGATGGCAGTGGCATCACAGGGATTTGAACTTGTAATCCATAGTTGATAAGACAAACGCTTTTCTGTTGTGCAGTAATATTGCCAAAGCATTAAAATGACAAAAACATGTATATACTCACTGCTTCTTGCCATCTTTCAACAGCTGCTTGGCTAGCTGTCTCTCCTTCTCTAGCTGCAGTGTGATCTTTTTCTGATATTGCTTCAGTTTATCTCTCTGCTGCTTCAGTTGCTGCAGTCAACATGGAAAGAATATCGTTTAAACATACATAATTATAGACATTAACACACAGTGGTTAGATTGTTAGAAGCATTTTCTTCCCACAATCCATCAGACTCCTTAACAACTGAAACTGAACTGTTCTGAGCACAACATACACATCACCTGTATGGACTGCACAGATCTACACTAAATACACACATTTTTATTTCTGTTTATTGTCTTTTTGTGTATTTTTTGTATTGTCTTGTAACTTTTCGTCTGCACTGTCTTTTGTTCTGCACTGTCTGGTCTGTCTTGTCCTGCACTGTTTGCACCAGGTTGCACAGTTGCACTTTATGTGGCTAGGACTTACTAACTAAGTCTTTAGCTCTGTCTTTGTACTATGTTACACAATGGTCCTGGAGAAACGTTGTCTCATTTCACTGTGTACTGCAACAGCTATATATGGTTGAAATGACAATAAAAGCTTCTTGACCTGACTTGAGAGAACCCTAACGTGTGCTTCAGTCATCTGCCATGTTATCAGATAATCCCAGCATATAAATGCACCTTATAAATATATAAATAAATTCCCAGCATCTAGACAGACCAGGGACTTATGTGAGGATCCTGTTTGTGGACTTCAGCTCTGCCTTTAACACCATCATCCCATCACTCCTTCAGCCCAAATTGGCCCAGCTCTCCGTGCCCTCCTCTGTCTGTCAGTGGATCACCAGCTTTCTGGCAGACAGAAAGAAGCTAGTGCGACTGGGTAAACTCAAATCTAGCACCCGCACCGTCAGCACTGGTGCCTCCCAGGGCTGTGTTCTCTCCCCACTACTCTTCTCGCTGTACACGAATGACTGCACCTCTAATGACCCATCTGTCAAGCTCCTGAAGTTTGCAGATGACACCACACTGATCGGCCTCATCCGGGACGGTGACGAGTCTGCTTACAGACTGGAGGTTGAGCAGCTGGCTGTCTGGTGCAGCCTTAACAACCTGGAGCTGAACACGCTCAAGACAGTGGAGTTGATAGTGGACTTCAGGAGAAACCCCCTGCTCTTCCCCCACTAACCATCATGGACAGCATTGCCACAGCCGTGGAGTCATTCAGATTCCTGGGAACCACAATCTCCCAGGACCTGAAGTGGGACATTCACATTGACTCCATTGTGAGAAAGGCCCAGCAGAGGTTGTACTTCCTTCGTCAGCTGAAGAAGTTCAACCTGCCACAGGATTTGCTGAAACAGTTTTACATTGCCATCATCGAATCCATCCTCTGCACCTCAGTAACTGTTTGGTTCAGCTCAGCCACCAAATTCGATCTCAGAAGACTACAGAGGGTAGTCCGGACTGCTGAGCGAATCATTGGCACAACTCTCCCCACTCTCCAAGACCTGTACTCCTCCAGAATGAGCAAAAGAGCTAAGAAAATCACTCTGGACCCCTCAGATCTATGTATACCTCAATTGCACATTTCATACTTGCACTCTGTACATACATACATACATATTGTCTGTACTGTTTACCTCAACTGCACATTTCACAATTGCACATGTGTACATACAAATTGTATATATTTTATACTTATTTGCATATGTATATTTCATATGTTTATTTAAACTGCACATTTCACACCTGTAAATGTGTACATACAATTTCTTCTATACTGCATATGACATCCTGTTACACTGTGGAGATCATGTCACTAAAACAAATTCTGATTCTGATTCTAAATAAGCATCAGATCACTGTAGCCCATCCCTGTCCAGTTTATTGTTATCTTGACATTGCCTGATATGACACGTAAAATAATGTACTAAAAAAAGGAAAATTAACCTGTGATCTGTCTTGAAGAGGGAATAACAATCAGAGCTACATACCTGAGAGGTTATTAGTCACTGTGTAATATTAAATAAAACTAATTAATAAAAATGTATTAATAAAAACAATACTAGTAATATTAATACGCCTATCATTATTAAATATTAATACAAATAATAAAAATAATAAATTCATAATAATAATGTTATTTACTAACAAAGCTAATCAAAACGAAACTTAAGGAGCTAGCTTGCCCTGCCTAGCTACATACAGAATGTAAAAGAAAGAAAACTAAATTAAAGCTCTTAGAAACAACACCCAAGATGATAACTTTGGTTGTAAATATACTTATGTTTATAAATATACACCAGCACAACTAAATTACTAACCAGTAACATTATTATTAGTAGTATTTTTACTTAGTTATTTTCCTTTTATTCAAACCACTCCCAGTTTACTAGCTACATAAGATACCCACAAAGCCAATGCATATCTTTAGCTAGATTAAAGCCAGTCAGTAGTTATGTAAAGATTCCTCTCGATACTATAACAATTCTAGGATATGATTTTGCAAATAAAACGATATGTATGTATAAATATATATAAAACCTGTGATGAGCTCAGTGTTATGAGACTAGCATGTTAGCATGTTAGCATGTTAGCTAGCGTTACTCACCAAAACAGCTCTGTCGTGCTCTGTGACTCGACTTCGTTTCTTTTTGCCAAAAAGATTTCCCATTACGATGCAGCATCCCGCACTGTCTCTACAGACTCCAAGGCTTTATCAATTATTAAAGGTTCAAAGTCATATTTTTACTCAGCTTAATGCTAGTTTTAATGTATTAGCAATGCTAAGGCGGCGGCCATAACCGTTTATAATCACGTTTGTGCCTGAGCTTTCATTTCACATGAAAAGTCTCAGACACGTTAAATTTCTGACTAGATTAAGACCCAACAAACAAGTGTTACTACTAGAGAAGTAGAAAAGCAATTTTTAACAATTTCTTTAAACTTTTAGTCATGGAAATACATAAAATAAGACCCTGGTGTTATTCATATACTTCTGTGTATTACCTGTTTTTCCTCCAGATTCAATATATGAAATGGCTTACACCTAATTATATATATATTCATTCCATGGACTGTGTTTGCTATGAAAATATTCAACTAGCATGAACAATGCACATCAGAAGAGTAGGCCTGCAGTGTAATAACAACAACAACAACAACAACAACAACAATAATAATAATAATAATAATAATAATAATAATAATAATAATAATAATAATAAATATTGTTGTTAAATATTGTTAATAATAATTTTGGACTTTTTTTTTTATTTTATTTCACCACTTTTCATTCAACCATTAAAATTGTTCTTAGTTTCTTCAATCATCAAAGTCAGAAAAAGAAGGAGAATACATATTATGTATGTAAAATCCAACAAAAAGTATTTTTTAGTGTTATCATTATATTTACAATGATTACTGTTTCTATTCATAAATGTCCTTATTTTAATCTAACCCGTGAGACTAAGTAAATTACATTTCTTTATACTGTATACCCCTGTACATGTGTGATGACTATAATACTGGAAATCAACACCTGATCCAAAGAAAACAAAAAAATAACCTCAATAAATAAAATTAAAAAATTGAATTGGTTTAAATGGACCACGCACTAATAGACACAGATAGATACGTCCCTTTCCACATCGCTACTCTGCATATTGTACCTAAATAAACTTTCCTCTGTTTGACCTGACCCACTACACAAACACACACACACACACACACACACACACACACACACACACACACACACACACACACACACACACACACAAAAACACACGCAGACACACAAACACACACAGACACACAAACACACACAGAAGGCACATTCCAAAATAACAACTCTATAAATAGTCTATCGACCAGCCACAAGGGGACTTCCACAAGTAAAGAGAGCACATTAAACCTCGAGCAAGAAAGAGTAAACAAAGTAGAACTTGTAGAAGTCAACACTTGTGAGCAGTGAAGAACCATAACAGCAAACCCAGCACATCGGTATGGCATCTAATCAGTCTTCTTTACCTCCAGGTGACCCTATTTGCCCAGGTTGTCAGGTCGAGGGGTCTCTTCTCCTACCCTGTGGACACAGTTTATGTCAGTCTTGTTTACAGCTGTGCCAGCTCGAACTCGGACATGAGCAGGAAATATGTACAGAGTGTTATGGACGAGAGCTGTTTGACAATGTCCTCAAGGGCTTATTTGACACCATATTTCAAGGTCAACCTCGACGGGACAAAAACCAATCTGAGCTGGGGCTGGGCTTGATTGGGGAAGACAATGCCAAGGGTGAAAGTGGTAATACATGTGCCAGACATGGTGACAGACTGACTCTGTTCTGCATGGAGGATGAGGAGCTGATCTGTGATCAGTGCCAGATAGAAGACCATGAAGGGCATGAATGTAATGGTACAGAGGAGGCTGCACAGGAGTGCAAGGTGAGAGAGAGACAGAGAGAAAAATTCCTGTGTGCCTGTTGAAAAGATTCTCAAACAAATATTAATGCTAATAAATAAGTTATTTTTCTAAACTATGTTTAAAGAGAGAACTGAGGTTTGCATTGAGGCCATTACAAGAGAAGCTGGAAAGCCTAAACACAGCCAAACAAATCTGCCAAGAGACAGCAGACCACATAAGGGTAAGTTTATTAACCTGCCTATGAGACACACTGACTTTCATTCCTACATTACAGGGTTACAGGTTTAGACCTCTGATTTAAAGGTTAATGATATTGTTTTCATTAGTGGCTCTTCACGAGGAAACCAACTGAAATTTATTATCACTCTTTTCATTTTTAAGCTGGGGGGGAGCACGGTGGCTTAGTGGTTAGCACATTTGCCTCACACCTCCAGGGTTGGGGGTTCGATTCCCGCCTCCGCCTTGTGTGTGTGGAGTTTGCATGTTCTCCTCGTGCCTTGGGGGTTTCCTCTGGGTACTCTGGTTTCCTCCCCTGGTCCAAAGACATGCATGGTAGGTTGATTGGCATCTCTGGAAAATTGTCCGTAGTGTGTGATTGCGTGAGTGAATGAGAGTGTGTGTGTGTGCCCTGCGATGGTTTGGCACTCCATCCAGGGTATATCCTGCCTCGATGCCCGATGACGCTAAGATAGGCACAGGCTCCCCGTGACCCGAGAAGTTTGGATAAGCGGTAGAAAATGAATGAATGAATTTTTAAGCTGCATTAAGGTTTTGTTTCTTAAAAGCCAAAAAAAGATATTCAGTACAAATTCCATCTGAATCTAATCCAAATAATAAGGCCAAATAATGCAACTGAGTGTTTAAAAAACATAACTGTATTGCACAATTATAATCAGGCCTGTTTAGAGTAAACAAATAGCTGTTCATGGGTTTCCTATATTTAGAGTAAACAAATAGCTGTTCATGAGTTTCCTATATTTAGAGTAAACAAATAGCTGTTCATGACTTAAAAAATCCTCTGCATAAAAAGTCAGCTCAGCAAGAACTAATATCTTGAATATACTCAAACCTTTCTAGTATCTGCTAGTATAAATATTACCATGAACCAAGATTATTCATCCCATTTTCAGACATGGTAAGCTTTAAATATCACATTGTATTGGTAAATAATTTTCCTTCTTTCTATAAATAAATGATAAAACTTAGATAAATTATCTGCAAAGTAGAACAATTCTATTTTAAGCTTGAAAATTGATGTATAAAAATCGCTAGAAATAGGCTCAATTGGCTTATATTTTGTTTGGATATATTTAGAAATTTCACAATAATTTCTATACTTCATTATATTTCACTATATTCAAGGTATTTCTACTTGTTAAGATGTAATTATTTTTGCAAAAATTATATCATAGCTAGTATAAAGAGGTCTTGAATATGAATGATTAATTCATGCATGTGGATCTCAATTTAGCAGAAGATTTCAAGCATTTACTATTATTGGATAGAAGCAAAAAAAATCTGACAATAGAATAAGATGATTTCAGGCTTGAAAAACAATGATCTTAGAAAAATAAAGTTGAGTTAAATATAACTACAGGTACTAAGATATTGTGTATGCTTTGCAGTGTAGTGTGAGAAAGCATTTCATTATTTTTAACTATTTTCATTGACTGAATATTGTGAAATAAGAATATCACTAGCCAGAATCTCATCATTCAAAACCCAATTGTTTTGCACAAAATTGCACACATGAAAGTTTATCACAGACATGAATGTTCCTTGACACAAAACCCATTACCTCACATCCAACAGCCACACTACATGTGATTAGTTCAGTCTTATTATTTTGTAGTGTGTCTTGTAGTGCATTGTCTTAGTATAAAATACTACTAAAGCTATTAAATAGCGATAAAAAAATGAAAAAAAAAAAAAATCCGTCCGTCCGTCCGTCCGTCCGTCCGTCCGTCCGTCCGTCCGTCCGTCCGTCGATCCATTCGTGCCCTCCATCCATCCATCCATCCATCTTTTTGTCTGGCCAATATGTGGACACCTACCAACACTCCCATATACTCCCATTGGATCAAAGAGGCCCAAAACTGTTCCAGCATTGAAATGCACCTGTGCACAAATTCAGCTCTTCAAATACATTATTTGCCAGGGTTGGAAGGAAGAACTTTGGAGGTTATTTAAACAGCAAAGAGCAAACTAAACCTGGAATGAGATGTTGGAAATCGAAATTCCTGTATAAGTAAACCCTACAGTACCTGGCAATAAACCTGATTCTGGAAAAACAACAATAATGTGTGTGATTGGTCAGGTGTCCGCATACTTCAGGCTGTGGAGTGTATCTATCTATTTTCACATAGTAGAATAATACTAGAACATACAATATATGCAGTAGATATTTGTATACATAAGATTTTGTTAATGGGGCAAAATCAATGTTCAGGACCAAAGTTTAATTTACATAAAACTGAACAAATCTCAATTACAACAGATAAAATCATGTTTTATGTAATTATTGGTAAACATGTTAATTATACTAATAGATGATCATAGCAATAATCTAAGATATCCTTGTGAGCAGAGGCAGACCCAGAATACAGTGCGACTGATAAAGGATGATTTTGAGAAGCTGCAACAGTTCCTCCAAGAAGAGGAGGCATCCATGCTCACAGCTCTGAAGGAGGAAGAGGAGCAAAAGAGTCGCAGAATGAAGGAGAAGATAGACAGGCTAACAGAGGAGATTACATCTCTGACTGAAACCATTAACACCACCGAGGAGGCCATTGATTTTAAAGACTTTGAATTTCTAAAGGTAAAGATGATGAGATGTGATGTAAATCTTCACTACTCCATTCAAGACTTAGATAAACAACCTTCTTCCAAATGCTAAAGTTTCTGTTATTTCTGGGAAGATAACTGAAAGTAGACCAGGAATTCATTTAAGATATTTTGTTGCATTGCAGAACTATAAGAAAGCGTCCGATTGGTAAGCAAACAAGATTTCCCATGATATTTTAATTTTCCCTTTTACAGATATTACATAAGAGACAGGATTTAATAAAGGATTTGTGTTCAGTTACAGAGTGGAATGCACAGCACAGGACCTTAAAGAGATGAGTGGAGCTCTGATTGATGTGTCCAAACACCTGAGCAGCCTCAAATTCAGAGTCTGGGAGAAAATGCAAACTGTTGTCACATACAGTAAGTACCAGCAGATGGGGGAAAAAAGCATTTTTTTAGCTTCTGGTTTTATTCCTGAATGTCTGTGAATATTGGATTTGAGTTATTACTGAGAGTTAAACATACACATACAATTACAATTAAAAATACTTTAAACAAATACTGCCAAACAATACACAAATTAAACACAAATAATAATATGATTGTATACTGTGTGTTTAGTCTTGTGTGGTGTTGCAGAAGTTTTTGATAAAATAGGACACCGGTAGGCACGGGCAAGAGTAAGAAGGTTCATGGTTTATTTGTGCTGCTGCACAATAGGACCTGATGCTACTCGTGTAGCATGAGAGAGGAAGAGCCTCGATAACTCGTTATACTGATATTTTATAAACATGAATCAAACACAGAAACGAAAAGAAAAGATAAACTCCATTAGTTATTGGCTACATTTTAACACCTGAACATCTCTGGACATAGAGTGTGCCAGACGTGCCCTTTCCAAGGTCTGCCTAAGCTGATTTTGAACATTTAGAATCGCCATCTCATCTCCGGCTCATTCTGACCCTCTAATATTTTATATAACAGTCTCTAGTAATAACATTTTCTAGTCAGAAAACAACTTCTAGTCACATACGCAGAATGTCAGAGCTTCACAAACAACTACTTATTGCTTTTGTTGTTCTTCATCTGAAAATGATAAATCAATTGAAAAATAATAAACATTAATTGAAAATTGTTCCATTTAATTTTTTATAGATTTATGCCTATATATAATTTAATTAATTAATTGATTAATTATTTAAACAAAACTTTAATTTGAGCAAAACAGTACCAAAGGTTCCAAAGTATGAACATAAAACCTTGGTTAACGCTTTTAACTTGGGCTAAGGATATGATAGCGTGATCTGAAATGGTCAGAATATACAAATTAGTTATAATTCCACTGTCTCATTATTATAATAGTTTATGTTTGTACAACATTAACAGATACATTTTCATCAGTGTTGGACAATTTGCTGATACAGTATATCATGTCTCGTCTAGTTTGTTAGTAGATTACAGCAAACAAAATATTCTGATGTTTTGTTTTGTTTTTTGTTTTTTGTATATATGTTTATACTATACTGGTTTGTACATCCAATATTTGTACAGCACCCTGATTTTTTATGAAACAAAAAAAGGAAAAGAAAAACACATGCAACTTGATCAGGAAACAATTAAATGAAAAAAAATCTATTCATGAAATGTGGTAGGGACAAAATGTGTTTTTTAAAGAAAATCATCTTTATAATGTATTATGTGCAAAACTTCATACCTCTTCACCACCAGCTCCAGTGACCCTCGACCCCAACACAGCAGATGCGTGCCTCTCTTTATCTGATGACCTCACTGTCCTGCGCTACACAGATGAAGAGCAGCAGATACCCGATAACCCAGAGCGGTTCTGCTACTACGAGTGTGTGATCGGGTCCGAGGCCTTGGGTACAGGTCGCCACAGCTGGGATGTAGAGGTAGGCGACAGCACCGAGTGGGCACTCGGGGTGGTGTACGACAGTGTGCAAAAGAAGGAGTGGTTCCCACCCAGTCCTGAACATGGCATGTGGACCATGTGCCTGCACGGAGGTCACTATCGGGCACCGAACTCTATCAGCCAGCCGATCCCAGTTAAGAAGAAACCACAAAGAGTGCGAGTTCAGCTGGATTGGGATGTGGGGAGGGTCATGTTTTCAGATGCTACAGATAACACACTAATCTACAAGTTTAAAGCCAAATTCACTGAGAAGCTCTATCCGTTTTTCTCCAATACATGCAAAAGGCATCCACTGCGCATCTTACCTGAGAAAGTGTCCGTGTATACAGAATAGCTCATGTATGTATTCACAGCAAGGTAAAACTGTATTTCTACATTACTTTAGAATATATACTTAAGGCTTAATAATCCTCCAATATTAATCTTAAATTATGGCCTTTATCATAGAAAAAAAAAGAAAGAAATCATGATCTGAACTCAGCTGGTTTTAATCCTTTACTAAGAGTGAACAATATTCTAATGAACTAGGTTTATTACGATAAAATCAATAATGTCATCATGCACTTTTCAAAGTCATTAGAAGTATTACGTTACCAGACATTTGTAAGTACATTATGTTCATACTTCATTAACAAATGAGATATATCCTTACCTAAAAATAAATCATTAGATATGCAGTGTGGAATATGCTTAAACCCTGAAAATGGAAAATTTTAGAGATACAATACAATAGAGAGCTAAACTTTTAGGTGTTATTTATAAATACTAATTGCACCATGTATATACAAATATATGAATAGAACTTGTAATGAAAATTATTGAAGTGTCTGTACAAATGTATCTCTTTTTTAGATCAAACCTGCTCACCCTATTCTCAATATAATGCTGTTGTTTGTGCTAATCTGAAATATTTAACAAAGGTAACTGAAAGCTATTATGTTCTACAGAAGTATTAACAATGAATTTGCACTTGCATTTGTGATTTCAGCTATGTACAAAACAGGTAAATACTGTATATATAAATACTACAGCAAAGCACTATTATGTTTGGGCATGAAGAAAGGAGATATTTGCTTGCTTAATTTTCATTTTGCACAATGAAGGAAAAAACAGCCTGAAATGTATATATGTGCTGTGGCAATATATCTAGTTATATTGTTAAGTTATGACAAATATTTAAAAATAACAAGAAATGTACATCCATCTTTCTTAGAGTATTTTTTGTGCAGACATTTTACAAGCCCTAATGCTGACTAATACCTGTATATTAAAACGAATGCTCCTGGCTTAATCTTAGCATAAACATAAAGTGATGAAATGGCCTGTGTTTACGCTGAGCTGAACGGACCCTTAAGACGAGTATATCCTCACATATGCACCTGTCTCTTCTCATCAGCACAAACCCTTCTGTAATCTGTCTCACCCCTTCCAAGAACATTTAGCACACATATGCATTTGTACTTGTTCGTATTAATCATAGCAGAGCTGGCCATGTCGAAACTTTCTGTGTTAATTATAGATTGTGCAAAGCTCCAGTGTGCTTGCCAAGTCACATGATTGTTTTTCCTGGGGGCAAAAAGTGGTAGCTAATGTAATGTAATAATGTATTAAGAGGTATCTATCTATCTATCTATCTATCTATCTATCTATCTATCTATCTATCTATCTATCTATCTATCTATCTATCTATCTATCTATCTATCTATCTATCTATCTATCTATCTATCTATCTATAGCATGTAGTTGGCTTTAGTTAAGTGTTTTCTCCCTTTTCACTGAAATTAAATGCTATTTATTCAAACCTGACCACCGTCTTTTTTGTTTAACTGCAAGATAATTGTGCTAGAAGGAGAACGGCACGACAGTTCTGCATAACGTTTGTTTTTTCCTCAGTTTTGTTTGTTTTCCCACATACAGTACGAGTATGTTACTGATCATCTTGATGATTTAAAAAGTTTCTCTCGTCAGTGCATGCTAATGAATTCACATGGTAAAAATGAACATTAGCAGTGCAGCAGGTGGATGGATTTGGATTTGCACTACAGTTATAGAATTAAAAAATAAAAAAAGTGTTGTTTTTGAAATGTTATATAGCGTTTATTAGTGGAAAGTGGTGTCATTTCTTTTATTAGTTGCTGAACAAGAAAATGTAAAAATAAAAATTGATATTAATTAAAAAAAAAAAAAAACAAGAAACAAACAAAACACCCCAGTTAAACAACACAGAGTTAAGCAATTTGTAATAAAAAGTAGATCTGTCCCCAAACAGAGCCATGTAACACTGTAAGCATGTACACAATTAAGTCTGTAACTAATTAAAAAATCTTTAAAGTCTATAAAATATCCTTGAATCATTAGTAGTCAAAATAGGGGGTAAGTGTATTAATATATGGTTATTGTGTTCATGTGAGTATTTTAGATTTATTTGAACACTAGGTCTAAGAGATGTTCATGTGTGCTACTGTTATTGACACCACAGATTTTTGCATTTGAAGGAATGTTTTCAATGAAGATTAAATATGGATTTTGTGCATATGAATGAGGGTAAATTCACAAACGTTGACCTTGCTCCAAATCTAGGCTCAGATTTTTATTCACAGCATCTCATACAAAATATCTCTTGTATTGTGTGTATTGTTAATTTTCAAGTTTGAAGTGTGATACAGTACCTTGTTGTGTTCTTGCTGTTTGTTTTTTTAGGTCAATTATCCGAAGACTCTTTCAAGAGTACTCTCTCTCTCTCTTTCTCTCTCTCTCTCTCTCTCTCTCTCTCTCTCTCTCTCTGTCTCTCTCTCTCTCTCTTTATCTCTCTCTCTCACACACACACACACACACACACACACACACACACACACACACACACACACACACACACACACACACACACACACACACACACACACACACACACACACACACACACACACACAGATTTTTGCATTTGAAGGAATGTTAATTAAAGTAATGTAACTAATTAATGACAATTCATTCTTAATACTCTTCCATCACTGCCATCTCTTTTAACACATCTGTGCTTGGATTCAATTCTATCTTGCTTATTTAGCTGTTGTTTTAGATGAAACCATCAGCCACATAATTGAAAGTTGCATGGCACAATACCATTATTTATATTTGATTAAACCTCAAAGCACTCCAAAAAAAAAAAAGAAGTGAAAACCTTTCCCTCTAAAAACCTGTTTATTGAATGTTAAACATGTTGACATGCACATAAAACATATTTACAGACTGAACACAGAAAAAGGTAGAAAAAAAAATAATTTATTAACTGGCTTCCTTTCATCAGAGCATGATAACCTTTCAATTTTACCATCTTAAAAAAAAGACAAACGTTTCTGGCTAGTAAGGTCTGTTTTCTATTTTGGATATAAAAATGGCCATCTGTAATTAAGGCCCTTGTAATTGAAAAATAAAAAAATGAGAGCTTTACATTAAAGGAGACTAGACAGTAAGGGCTAGAAAGTGTTCTGTTCTTCACAGTAGCATGTTAAAGAGCACCAAATGTTTCACATTAGAAACACTAAAATGACCAAACTGATGCCAATGGATGGAAGGCAATGACTTTCCACCTGTAACAAATTACAGTCTGTTGTTTCTTACATGTTCCTTTCCTTGGATATTTAACACTCAACCACAGCATTGTTGGCTCTTTATTACTCTACTAACATACACACCTAACTACACCAACTCTATTTTTATTACAAAGCTAAGACAATCTATAGGTAGCTTGTTTAAAGGACAGACACGGCCACAGAGCTCCTCATGAAAAAAGACAGTCTCAAACCAGAACACATCAGACAGGAAAAGCAGTGGTTCAAAGGCAACGCAGGATGTCATCCATTCAGTTTAATTCGTTACAATCACTGACTACTTATCTCCATCACGTTATGAATGCTACTTGTATGTAAAAGCAGAATATATAGATAGGTTATGGACTCTGCACGTTTTGGAAAATGGTTCATGCTACACAATGGGCTTTTTCAGTTGGGAAGAAAGAAATTGTAGAAAGGTTGTGAATAAAATGTCGCTTGCATGGTATTATTGTTGATATTGTTATATAATAAAGTGGAAGCCAATTGTTGATATTTGTATGTTTTCCTTCAGTGGACACACCTCATGAGAGCGATGTGATGTTGGATTTGCCTCCAGGTGGTGCTACAATCCGCTGTGCCGTACGCCTGGGGATGTGGTCATCCATCTGAGTTCCTATAATAGACAGACAAAGTTAGTTAAAGCACCAGAGGTTGTTTGTTCAAGACCTCCAGTTGAATATCATTTACTTCTCAGTTCTCACAGTGATCCCTGATACGACTCTCTGGAAGGTTGGTTGAATCTACAAACAGGGGTGGAAAGAAATCAGCCCCAGCCTCACATCTTTATACCATGTTGTGTATTTTGGTGTTGCACTTGATTGGTTCAAAAAGTCCAACAGAATCCGCTTTAACAGCATATATCTAAAATGTCCTTTTAAAATAGCACGAGCTTAGTCATGTTAGCCCATTTGTACCAATTAATAAATATTTTGGTATAAAATCTCTAATGGAATTCATGACACAAACTAATGTATACATGTTGG
This sequence comes from Tachysurus fulvidraco, assembly GCF_022655615.1. NCBI lineage: Eukaryota > Metazoa > Chordata > Actinopteri > Siluriformes > Bagridae > Tachysurus > Tachysurus fulvidraco. The sequence continues at coordinate 8,696,682 of NC_062525.1, read as the reverse complement.
AAAAAGTCAACTAGTATGTCATGAGGCTCGCAAGTTTCAAAAACCATAAAAATCACTTTTCTAGCATTCTAGATGCCCTTATTCAAAGCCATTTACATTGACACACCTGAGCACTTGAGGATTAAGCAGGGGAAGTTTTGTATTACTGGGATTTGAACTCACAATCCTCCAATATCCTCCACTGAGATACCACATCCCATATGTCACTTTTCACTTTGCTAAGCTCAGCCCAAAAACCTTTTGTAATGTTAAGATTTTTGTGTGTTCTTATGTGCAAAATCACACAAATATATAACAATTCCACTTCAGAGTAACCACAGAAGACAAATAATATTGAGCAGTGATTACCAGACAGGCTGAATCCTGATTGGTGCAGGTTTCTAGCTGGTCCCAGCACACTCTTCCCTGGACAGCATGACCCTCGGCCGGTTGGAGTTGGAGGTACAGACTTGGTCATGCTGATTACATCATGGACTGGACCATCATAATTACCTCGAGGAACACCACGAGCCTCTGCCATCTGCAACACAGTTAAAATAATTACAGCATATTTAGAAATCATTTAAATTTAGTCATGTTCTTTTCTATGCATTTTTTCCTGTATATAATGTTCATGAGAGGGCAATGTTTGGTTTTACTCCACCAGTGCCAATACTACTCTTACACAATGTAAAGAATCTCTACTCATTTAAGACTATGAACTCTGTCTCAGGGTATTGTACCCTGCTCCGCGCTTTGATCCTCTTGTACACGTAGTCTGGAAAGGCTTTCCTGGGGACAAATCGACCTGAACCCTCCAGCACATCCAACTTGCCGTCCTCCAGAACGATATTGCCTTGGCTGATGACAACCACAGGAAAGCCCTTGCATTCCATGCCCTCAAAGATATTCATCTCTATATTCTGCAAAAAAATAAATAATTAAAAGAATATTGGATATAGATGTAGGATAATGGGAAATAATGGAAATAATAAAACTACAGGCTTAGTGATTTTATGTACACAGAGGTAACTGGATTTGGAAGTGTGAGTATCAGTTCAAAATAATTCCATCTGTAAATAAAACAGATGATTTACCAGATTGTGTGTTTTAGCTGAGAAGGTTTTAGTCTCTTTGGTGTTCCAGATGACAAGATCAGCATCAGAGCCCACAGCGATTCTGCCCTTGCGAGGGTAAACGTTGAAAATTTTGGCAGCATTTGTGCTCGTCACTGCAACAAACTCATTCTCATCCATTTTACCTGTGGCCTGAAGATCAGAAAACATCTTCTTTGTTAAAACATATTATTAACCCTATATGTCCTTGCGTATTAAAAACACAAAGTAAGACTTCTTTTGCGAAACAGCGCAATACATACAGAACATAAGCAGCACAATAACTCAGATGTCGAAAATGCCAAACTACAAGCAGCACATCAGAACTTTTCTCCTACAACAGTTATAATTAAGAACTGCCATAAAATGACGTTGTTAAATGTCTCTCACACACATATGGGGGTTAGTGAAAAGCAGAAAAAGAAAGAAAGGAAAAGATAGAAGGTGACATACAACAGCCTTGTCCCAGATGATACTCATGCGTTCCTCTATTCCGTTGGTTCCTTCAGGAATGAGGGTAAAGTTGTCTTTCCCTACAGCTTTCTGAGCTGTAGAGAATGTGCAGTGGGCGCTGGCTGCCACCTGAAGGTCTCCACTGCAAGAGATTTTTTTAAATTATTAAATACATAATTCAATTTCAATAAAATTATACAGCAATTGTCATTACATTTGAGAAAAAACACTGCTGTCATTCCATTTTTAAAACACTGCTGATGCAGTTTACTCATTATTAAAGATTTTGGAATTTTTCTACTAAATTGGTCATTGCTAATTCCTAGCCACTAATATGATGTGTTCTAGCCTAGTGGTTAAGGATTTGTATACCAATCAAAAGGTTGTGAGTTCAAATCCCAGGTCCACCAAGCTGCTATTGCTGGGCCCCTGATAAAGACCCTCAACCCTCAACTGTGTACAATGAGATAAATTGTAATCCCTCTGGAATCAGGCGTCTGTCAAATGTCATAAATGAATAGCAAGCTCACACTCTACCTAAAAAATAGGGACAATGAAGCCTAACACACTCAATCAGGTTTGTGGACACCTTACCTTAACACCCATAGGTGGTTCTTCCCAAAACCCATTGCCAAAAATTTGGAAGCACACAATTATATAAAAGGTCTTTGTGTGCTGTAGAAATGAATATTTTCCTTTACTGGTTTGCCAAGGTTGGAATGGAAGGCCTCAAGTGTCCTGCACAGAGCACTGACCTCAACCCTGCTAAAAACCTTTGGGATGAACACTGATTGCATGCCAGGAGTTCACATGCATTCTAAATACCTGATCTCATTAATGTTCTTATGAACACAAATCTCCTAAATCTAGTAAAAATCCATTCCAGAAGACTGAAAGTTATTACAAATGCAAAGGAGTGACTAAATACGGAAAGTAGTGTTCAACAAGCACACAATCAGACTCACAGGGCAGTTGAACACTCAAAGGAATGTGCTATTTACCTTGTTCTGTAAGCATGAACCCACAGATACTCATTGACAGTGGAGAAAACACAGCTAATTTTTGCTCCATTGGACTTCCACACAGGATTTATACTCACACATGACCGTATTTCTGTTGTGTCACTCAGTAGCCCTGTTGAGTGACTTACCAAGACAGCATGGAATTGAGGTAGTCTGGGGTTCCCACATCTGGATTGAGAGGTGGTGACATGACAAAGGCGGCAGCTTTGGCCCAGTTTTTGCTCCAATAGTGTGACCCATCCGTTCCAAGACTAGCTGAAATTGGCTCTCCATAAACAACCATGCCTAGTTTTGGAGAGCAGGTGATTTAATCAGTTTTACTGCATGACTCTTCATCAGGATTCACACTTTCCCATATGTCTAATTATTAGTATTAATATTTTTACCCTTTTTCCTGGCCTTGGCAATGATATCAGCGGCAGCTTTACTCATCACCTTGGTGATGTAGAGGGGGCAGTTGGCCTGTTTAGCGATGGTGATGGCCCGATACACAGCCTCCGTCTCCACCTAGTGAACAGAAAACACTCACAATGAGTGATTCCTCACTGATGATTATTTCTCAACATGTTACAGCTGGCAGAGTTCAGATTGTCTACTGAAAATGACAGACATTTATTACAGAGGACAATATAACAGTGTTAAAAAGGATGGTGTTTATAAATATGAATAAAATAACAATTTACAATAAAGTTCAAGATTTTAAAAATTAATGCAAAATCAAGCAAAGTGTGCAATATTTTTGAAAAAGCTTTGTCTGGAGGAGTGCAATTTTTCAAAATTAATTAAGATTTTCCCCAGAATTGAAAAAAGAATAATAATAATACAAAAAAGAATAAAAAGAACAGATCAGAAAGAAAAGATCCTGGAGGACTTTTTTATGGTCTCTAAATCTTTAAATACTGTCTTTACTGCTATTCATGTTGAGTGGATTTTACAAGTGTATATTAGTGTTCAGTGCGGAAATGACGTGAATAATACAGTATATACACTGCTAAATAGGATATGAGGTGTAACCAAGTACTCATTAAATTCACATACTTCCTCTGGATGGCTCAGCACATGTCCCTCAGGGCCAGTGATCCCCAGATCCAACAACCTCTTCTGCTCCTGAGACCACAAAAATCACCAAATACATTACTTTTATTAAATACAGAGTATGTAAGGAGGCTTTATTTTAGATCCCAGCAATTATGTTTTCAATCACCTCTTCAATAATGTCCCCGTTTTCAGCATGAACTTGAGCGATCGCCCCCAAATCTCTCAAAATGGAGAATATCTCATATATCTACAATAAAGGCAGAGCTTAGTTTTAATATTTACATCACACTCACTTTAACAACCAGGGTGTACATAATATTTCGGAGAGTGACTCAAGACACATTAGTGTAGACTATCAAACATACCTGTGAATCTGAGCTTTGATACCTGTCCTTATACGCCATGAAAACCAGGAAGGAGTTCACACCTAAAACACAATCCCTATTAGACCAGATGTGAAAACAAACCTACAAATTAGAATCACTAAAAATCACTAAAAATCACTATGGAAATTTGCAAATGAACCCATGAATTATTTCACATAATATAATCTCATAATCAGCAACAAAATGAACAGAGAAAAGCAACAAAATTAAACAACATTAAACAAAATCGACAAAATTAAACTCAAATACTAAAAATTTAAACTAATAAAATAAAAAACTAAAATATTGCCAGATCTACATAAAGTACAAAGATTATAGCAGTTTTACAGTTTTCTTACTCAGTCTTTAATAGCTGTGATGGTGCACAGTCCTGATTTTTACACATATACAATACATGCATGTATAATGATTCCAAATATGACAACAAATACCTTTGTCTTTGACCAAAGTTTCAAGCTCCTCAAACATTCCCTCATGCCAGCGGGTGATGTCGATGTGCAGCGAGTAGTCACAGCATGATCGCTTATCTGCTGTATCCCTCCACTGGTCATAAGCAGTCAGTAAACTGATGCCAGGCTCAGGAACAACATGGTCAACTATAGAGAGAAACACATGAAACATATCTGACAGGTGTGCACTGATATTAACTGCTAAGCAAAGGGGCTATACTAAGTATTGTGCTCATCATTATGTATGTACTGTATGTATGTATGTATGTATGTGTGTATTATTATTATTATTATTATTATTATTATTATTATTATTATTATTATTATTATTATTATTCATTCATTCCTTCATTTTCTACCGCTTATCTGAACTTCTCAGGTCACGGGGAGCCTGTGCCTATCTCAGTCGTCATCGAGCATCAAGACAGGATACACCCTGGATGGAGTGCCAACCCATTGCAGGGCACACACACTCATTCACTCACTCAATCACACACTACGGCCAATTTTTCCAGAAATGCCAATCAACCTACCATGCATGTCTTTGGACCGCATGCAAACTCCACACACACAAGGCGGAGGCGGGAATCAAACCCGCAACCCTGGAGGTGTGAGGCAAACGTGCTAACCACTAAGCCACCATGACCCCTATTATTATTATTATTATTATTATTATTATTATTATATAACAGTATTTACAATTTAATTAGTTTGTAGACTATATAGACCAATAAATATTTTAGTGTCTCTATCCTTCCAGACGATAGGATAGTTCCCTAAAGCATACTACAGTACAAATGGAGGGTGAATTGAGCGATTGTGGCAAGTGAGGAGTAGAAAAAGATTACACTTTGTGACAGCACTGTGGTTCTGAATCTCATGATTTTAATTAGAAAGGGCAAGCTTTCACATTCATACATACACTCAGTTCTGTTCCAGTGACCAGTCAAATCCTCTCTTTTCTTACCGGTCTGTAAATAACTAACCTATTTAACAAGTGCTGTCAAATCTTATCGTTATTACCCTTTTAATCTCCCCATGATTCCCTTCTTTTCCTTTTACACCGCAGTTTCATCATCCATTTCTTCAGACATGACTACTTTGCATCCTATTATCTCCTGTCTCTTTTTTCTCTCTTATAATTCTGATATTCATTGAGAAACCAGCATATATTTTTCTATACACTTAACTATGTTATTCATCCAGTTTTAACTTACTGATCATGGTGGTGCCTCCTGCCAGGGCAGCGCATGTGCCATGGTAAAAGTCATCAGCAGGCATCATTCCCAAGTGAGGTGCCAGAAAGCTGGTGTTCACATCAATGCCCCCTGGGATGACAATGTGCCCATAGGCATCCACAGTCTTCACCCCACTGGGCACAATGAGGTTCTCCCCAATTTGCCTGAATGACACAGGAAGGAAGATTGACATTTACAATTACAGCAAATGAATGACAACCTCATCCAGAGTGAGTTAACAGACATGGCCTAGGAATACATTCAATCAAAAACGTTAACTATGAGTTAGTACAGCAGCACTACAAATCAAGGTTTTTTTTTTTTTTTTTTTGTCAGAGCTGGATTAAGTGAATAATGAAGATAAAAAGTTTACAAAAACGGTGAAAAATGAGCAGATTTCATTAATGATGTTATAATTAACGGGTTAAATTCCCTTAAATTAGCTGAATGACATATTAAACTGGTTCCATCAGTAAGTGAGGTGGGTAAATGAGAATTATAGGAAAAGTCAACTGTTATTTCTAATGTATTGAAATTTTATGAAAATGAAACAAAGAGCAAAGAATCTTTTTTATCTGTCACTCTCTAAATGCCCAATTTCTCTGTATAAGTCTGAAGTAAATTGTCACAGACTTGTACAGAGAAATCGATAACAGAGAGTGACAGATATATTATTAAAATGACAGACTCAATTTAAGACTGCTGGATATAATGCTTTTAATGGGAAAAAAAGGTTTATATTCTAATATTTTAATCACACTATTGTGAAATTTGGCTAAATTGTGGTTAAATACACCGAACCTGTTGTTTAATGGCACATTGTGTAGAAGCACTACATCAAGCAATTTTATATTTAAACATACAACATAACTTTTTATACAGGTTTGGGTGCACTTAAACACACATGACATTCATTTTTGCAGGTAAAGTCTATCAGAAAGACATACTTAATGGTTCCATCCTCGATAAAAATGTCAGCATAGAAGGACTGGTCATCATTCACAATTTTCCCTCCTTTGATGATGATCTTGTCACTCTGCACATTGAGAAACACATCAACAAGCAAAGCTTATCCACAGTTCCTGACTGACTCTCTGATGATCAGGTTTATCTTACCACATAAGAACAAAATCTAACAAAGCTTTCTCTCCATCCCATTCCTAATCCACTAGGAATCTTTGCTGTACATGGCGCCATCCATCGGCACACACCCCTGACTTTTCTCTCTACACTCCTTTCTCCAAATGAACGCATTAGACAAATTAGCCATGAAGACAGCTGCTGAACTGAAGAAGATTTATTTCCAGCATGCTTCAGTGCTTGCTTTTCAACTCATGCCATTAGTAAGTGCATTTTACTGCCTGTGTTTTGCACAAATATCTTAATTATTCTTTAGAAGGGATAATGGGTGCTTCAGAAAACAGTTCATGCTGGTAAAGCAGTGTAACACAATTGTAACACAACCATGAGCACATCTCCATCACCCTCCTGCAGCTGTGTCCATGATGTACGCAGGCCTTCACGCTCCAAGCGCACAAGTGACAACAGACCAGAAAGATATTCACACACCATTGACTAATGAAATGCACTAAGACCTTTCTAAGATGATTTGATACCTGGACATGCTTTATATATATACGTGTATGTTAAAAGAAAAAAATCTTTCTTTTTCCGACATTTATAAATGAAACGTTTATCTGGAAAACCTGGAAAGCCAGTCTTCTAGGCCACACACACTGGATTATTTACATTTTGGAGATCTAAAATATCATGAACAACACATCCCAGATGTTTGGGTTGATTTTAAATACTACTACTAATAATAAGAACAATAATAAAGCTGAAATGCATGTTTACAGCGGAGGTGTGACACAATGAACTGGTTAGATTTCATGAATAGTAGTAAAATCGGCGTGGCTCAGAGACTCATCCAGTAAATAGCATTTAAAATATCACTGAGGTTTTATATCAGGCGAAAACACACCACTGGTCAGATTACGGTTAAGGTTGTCTAGACAAGCCGTTAGATGCTAGACTGTAACCGGCGCCATCGCTGCACGCGGATAATAAAACGCGTCTCCGTTCGCCATCGCCTTTTCCGGTAAATCTCTCCTCGCCGCCGCACCGCTGCTGCTTACCGTAGCACGGGAAACGTTCTTCTTGCCTTGGAAAGACATAGCCGGGAATGAAGAGGTCCTGGAGATGAGATGAGTTTGTATGTGTGGTCACAGGGCAGTAAAGCAGGGGAAGGGTGCTGTCACTTTCAGTACCGGGTGCAGCGCGGTGTAATGTGGGATGTGAGCTAAACAATGCGACCAGAGTCCTCCCTCTCCTATCCCTCACACGCACACACACGCACACACACACTTCCTATACCCCTCCTCCCTTTAAACATCATCCTCCAGCCGAACACCATCTGCTTACTGAGTACCGCACCCTGATACCGGACCTCCGGGAGACCAGTCAAAGGTGCTTAGAGACCTTAGAGTCTTTTCTTTTCTTTTCTTTTCTTTTCTTTTCTTTTCTTTTCTTTTCTTTTCTTTTCTTTTCTTCTTCTTCTTCTTCTTCTTCTTCTTCTTCTTCTTCTTCTTCTTCTCTATCCTTTCAATTATTCTCTATACTTCTTATCATACACAGGGACACAGGGGTGTTAAGTCTATCCCAAGGGACTTGGGGCAAAAGTTGGTCGACCAATCCAATGCATGGCACAATTTCACACAGCCTCGGAACACACTACGGACAATTTAGAGACACAAAGCTCTATAAGTTATCTTTGGATTGGGAAGGAAACCAGAGTGTCTGAAAGAAACTGCCAAAGCAAACATGCAAAACTCAGCAAAAGCTGGAGGCATGAATTTAATTTTCTTCAAAGCTTTACCATATAAGATAGAGAGAGAGAGAGAGAGAGAGAGAGAGAGAGAGAGAGAGAGAGAGCACTGATAATAAATAATGATAATTTTATGTGCTGCATATAAGGTTCCAGCAACTGATACACATAGTAAATAATACTACATCTTTTTTCTCCTAATAAATCTTGGTCTTACCTTCTCACACTGCTGCTGGTCCTCTGGTGTATGTGTGGTTTGCTCCTGTAAACCAGGGGACTCTGTTGCCTTAGATGCAGACGGTGGTGTTTGGGTGCTTCGCTCACAGAGAGTGCGTGAGTAACGACTGCTCCCATTGTGTCTTCTGGTAGAGCTCGGGTTGAACGACTCGAAATTGAGAGTTTTATTTTCAAAAGCACCCTCAACACTACAGAACATGCCACCTAACATGACCCGTGGTTTGGGACTGCTAGAGCCCAGCACACAGAGCAGAGACTGCTGCTCATTATCCTCAACAGACATTTTCCTCTCAGCCATCACTATTTGTAAAAATGCAAGATTAAATTCCAAGAATTAAATAAAACTAATTCCAAGAATTAAATAAAAAATTTTACTCAAAAAATCCAGAAGGCCGTCCCAAAGACGGTTACCCAAAAGCTGGTCTCTCTGTAGTATAGGTGAAGATGCTGCTCTTCTGAAATCAGCACAACCCCTGAGGAATGAAGACACACATGCATGCAGACATACACACGTGCACACACACGCACACACACAGAAACACACACACAGCCAGCCCAAATAGTTACTTTAATCTCTCTTGACATAAGTAGCCAGTTGGCAAAGTGATGATTCTATATCAGCAAGTTTACAGTTTTAGCCATGTGTCCCCTGGAGCACCATCACTTAGTAGGCACACTTTATACTGTATAACCAACAACATTTGGCTAAGTTGGCTAATGTTAGCTTACTGTATATAATGCTGGTAATGGAAGCGCTCACTTTAGGGTAGCTCACTTAGGGTTTTTTTTTGTGTGTACGCTGTAGGCATACAAGATAAAAGGTTCATTAAGTTGTTTCAACCAGATAACTCTTACTCCTACATGAGTGATTCTCTTGATTGCTGCTTGTGCATTTATTCAAGTGAATTATTGCTAATATAGTATATGTACTCGAGTAGAGGAATTAACATGTCATATGAACACTGCAAATCCTTTTACTTACTGCAGATTATCATAATAAGAACATACTAATATTCAACTAATATCAGATTTCTCTGTACTTTGCACTTTGTAAAAGTCCAGTAATATCCCAGGGTATGTTTTTATTTCCCATTACACAGTTAAGGCATGAATTTAACATTGGTGGATTTTCTGTCCATCTTAATCTTTTATTTCAGTGGCAGTCAGTCCGCCTGACTGAACCCACTCACAGTTTGAAGCCAGTGACACAGTTTTGAGGGCCTGAAGGCCAGACACGAAGCCCTGCATTTCACCAGACTAAATCTACCCCCTCCGTCTCTTGTGCTGTCGTCTTATTTATATGACACAAAACGTTGTAAAATGCTAATAAAATAAGAAATTAATAAAATGAATGAAATTATATATTAATTAATATTAATAATTTATATTGTACAAGTTATTAATATTAATAACTTGTACAATATAATTAAGAATCATATATATAAAATAAAAATAATTGAAAAATACCCAATTTAACTCATTTGACTTTTTCATAAGTCTTAGTTTCTGAATTCATTTTTACAATATGTACTAACAACGAAACCAGTTTTCAGCATTTTCAAGCGTAGATATTTAAATGTAAAAACTATAACAAAGTATATTGTAAGACGCTGATTTAAGGAAGATGATTTTACCCCCTGGTGGTCAGGAGACAGTAATGTCTGTAAATTTTAAATCCAAAGAATGTGTTAAAAAGCGACGTGATGCCCCCTGGTGACCACCATTATTACTGCAAGAGGAAAAAGAAAAACCAAACCCTATGCAGTGTCAGCCTCATAGACCTCATTCTAATAACCAGCTCTTAAATGTATTTTCAGTTAATTTCATGATTATTTGTATTACATAATCTATACAATGTTTTAAAATTTCATCATGGTATATTTGAATGTTGGGAAGACAAATAAATCTTAAAAACAATTGCAGATAATTGAAAAACTGACAATTAAATTTCTGCACATATTACAGAAGCACTGTGATATTTTTGTTTTAGAAACTATTTCCGAAAAGAAAAGCACAGAAGCACAGAACTAAATCATGAATTAGACATTTTTACAAGTATTTAATGTAATATTAAGCTTTTCATATAATGTAGAATGTTTGTGACTCAACTGTTTACCATTGCAAAGAAATCTAGCTTTAAAAGAGTATTGCAGTTAATGTAAAGTGTTGTTAGGCATTTAAATGATGAAATGATCAAATACACACAGCTCCCTGATTCGATTCTGAGTGCCAATTTGTTTTTGGGTTTCCCCCAGGTTCTTTGGTTTCCTCCCACATTCCAAAAACATTTAAGATGGTGGATTTATATTACTAAACAGCCCCAAATGTGAACGAGTGTATGATTGTGTATGAATGATGCCCTGCATCATTGAAAGATGTCCAGGGTACATTCTCACTGTATGGCCAGTTTTCCTAAAGCAGAGATTTTCATTTATCCCCTGTGTTAATGCTGTGCACCAAAATCACCTTTGCACTTTTGCAGCATCCTTTTTTAGCTTTTCTCTTTATTTCCTTTGGATTCTGAATTTTTCTGGAGCTCTTTCAACATCACAAAGCAATTCACTTCCATCTACAGCAAAGCAAAGCCACCTTTCGACACAGATAAACTAATAATCTATTAATACAAATGAAATGACTTGTGTATATGTGTAAAGATATAAATAATGCACGTCATTTCTGCAGTTCTCTTTTGATAACTTTATTTGAAACACAGTCCCTTTACATAAAAAAAAATAAAATAAAATAAAATAAAATATAACCCAAGGGTTTTGGCTTTCAGTTCCATTACGTAGGGTGTGTATGCATGTGTGTGTTCGTGTGTGTGTGTTTGCATGTGTGTGTGTGTGTGTGAGCAAGGGAGAGAATCAGGCATGTGGAGCTCCACATGCCTGATTGTGTGTGTGAGCAAGGGAGAGAATCAGGCATGTGGAGCTCCACCAGCAGGCACTGGTATGTGTGCCAGAAGGAACCAAAGTAGAGTGAGTGTAAACAGTGAGGGAGACGGATTTGAATAAAACACCTCCATTCCAACAGGCTTCCAAAGGGAAGCAGCTTCCAGCACCACCTGCTTAGCAGGGAAAGGAGAGCACGCTTCAGTTTAAGACTCCTTGAATTCCACGCACAAGAAGTCACACAGAGCAGAGTCCAAAGAACAGCAGAATTAAAAACTCCATTAGAGAAAGACAAAGAGACAGAGAGAAAGAGAGCACCATATTCCTCTAGTTGTAGGTCCCAAATGAGACACTTGTGTCGAAGCTGTGAGATCAGCTTAGTCTTAAGTCTTAGATGATTACTGGCCTTCCAGATCACACCAGCTGCTCTGGGGTCTGTCAGTTGCCCTCTATTACAGAAGGCAGAAAGCAAACTGGAATCCTGTGAACTACATAACAAACATAACATGACATCATGATGCTGAATTTTATTTTGAAGGGGAAAAAAAAGGAAAGTTCACCCTGAAACACATTTAAGATGGTTGTATATGGGATGGGATACATTTAATATGGGATGTGGTAGCTTAATGGTTAAGGTGTTGGCCTACTGATTTGAAGGTTGTGAGTTCAAAACCCAAGTCCCCCGAGTTGCCACTTTTGGGCTCTGAAGCAAGGCCCTTGGTTGTTTGCCAAATGCATAAATGTAAATATAAATGTACTGTTAACCTTGAAAAATAAAAAAGAAAGATCTTTTTTCTCAGCCAGATTTTCAGAGCTGTTTAATGTCAGATGAATGACAAAGTATTAGGCAGCTTTAAGACACAGACTGCTGGTGATCAATCTTGCAAAATGAGATCGTAGGAATTACTAATCAGATAATTAATCATGAATTACTGTGAATTACTAACAACAAAGTTGCTGTATGTTTTCTTTGTGGTCTATGTGTTAGTTTTTCTGGGTACTTACCATTTCGGATCTGTTGGAAGAATTATGACCAAAGAATGAAGGCTAAAGAAAAGAACAAAAATAAAAATAAAAACTGAACATGGAAATGGAAAAAAAAATGAAATAACAGAACAGACAAGAGAAAGAGATTGGGAAAGTCATTCAGGAAATAAATAATCCCATAGACTATAGTCAAGACCAGTCTAAAATTACACACCACACACACACACACACACACACACACACACACACACACACACACACACACACACACACACACACACACACACACACACACACACACACACACACACGATAGTTATATCATACCTTTTCTTCCAGTTCCTTAATCTGTCGTTTCTGTCCTTCAATCCATTCTTCCAGTTCTTTTACTCTCTGTGTATGGATTAAAACACACACAAAAATGTTTCACAACAGTTATTAACATTCTGCATTAAAATCTGTCTGGACGGGGATCCAAATATACTAGATCTACAGTAGATAATTTAAATCTAGTATCATTCAGAATGTAGGAAAAAAATAAATGGCATGACACAATTAAACAAAACTGAAATAAAGGATTTGAAAATATGTTTAAAAAAAAACAACAACCAAACAAAAAACCGTTCCATATTTATAAGTGAAATGTATATAAAAAAAAAAAAGAAAGAAAATGGAAATGATTGTGTAGAGTGTGGCACCATGGCTAAATTTCAGAAAAATACAAGAAAGAAAATGGTCATGTGAATAATGCAGAAACCTGCTGGGTTTTACTAAATGATTATAATTTTTTTGTTGGCAAGAAATAAGAGTAAGAAACAAATAAATTGTTAGTAGGAAATAAATGGTACGGACTCATATAAATATAATTTAGCATAAAAAAAGAAAATGACAGTGTCAGCTATTCACCGAACACCGCAGAGACAGAAACAGCCCCACATTCAGCAATGAAAACAATAACAAGCAAGCATGCACCCATGGCAAGGTGACTTCTGTTCTCCAGTGGCTGATGGGTAATGATGTCCTTCAAAAAACCCAGGTTTAAACAGCTCAATCAGCAGAGGACAATGAAATCCTGCTGAATGTGCTATTACAGAGAAAAAAGAAAGACCCAGGTCTCCTCAAATGCAGCATGTCCTGCTGTGATCACCTGTTGAGAGTGCTGTAGTAGCTCCATCCTCTCCCGGAGTATCTGAGAATCCTTTTCCCGTAATTCACTAAGCACCTGTCTCTTCCACTGATCAACAGCTCTTCTCAGCGAATCACGTTCCTCCTCTGTCAGCAGCTCGGACACTTTAGCACCTGCCTCTTCCTGCTGAAGCGCATCGAACAGCATGGCCTCCAGCTCCAGAATCCTCTGAGAGACGACAGATATGGGGAGAGACATGAAGATAGGGAGAGACAGAGAGATGGAAGGAACACAGAAAGAGAAAGAGACATGGAGACAACAGAAGACAGGCACATGAGGAGAGGAGGAAAGAAGTGGAGAGAGAGAGAGAGAGAGAGAGAGAGAGAGAGAGAGAGAGAGAGAGAGAGAGAGAGAGAGAGAGAGAAGGGGGGGTGGACCAGTGATGAACAAACAGGACCAGCAGAGGGCACAAAGAGACAAAATGGACACCTGTATTAATGTACCTCTAATTAGAAACAATACTGTTGTCTATTTTTAACACATGATGTCATTTCCTAAATATAATTTTCTAAAATCAGAATAAACTGTAATCCTGCTCACCTTATTAGCCTGATCCATGGACTGTTTCCTGAAGTCCAGTTCTTCATCTAAATATCCTTTCTGTTTGCTGAAGAGTTTCTGTATAGGAAGAGACACAAGGGGAAATAATATCACTACATCACATGTTTAAACCTGAGACCAGCCGTATCAGTATCACATAACCTCCGCTGTACACTTGTACAAGTCATTTCAAAAACTTCTTATTACAGCTTCAGAATTATTGGCACCCTTTAAAAGAATTATATTTCAAACAACAAAATATATTTCATATAATATACATTTAATATAAATAATTTTATTTTATTTTACCATTATTTTTTTTAAATATATTTTTTTATATTGATTTGTGTGTTTCTATAAAGAACATCATATTCTTATTATTTATTTATTTAGATATTCTATTATATATTTTTCAGCAGCCAAACATTACTTTGCATCAATGACTACAATGACAATCAAAACACCAAACACAAATATTTGAACTGAACCTAAATCCATATATAGAAGTAATAAATATTATTTTTGGTCATTTATGATCATTTACCTTTTCACACTCGATGTCTTGCATTTTCTGCTGTAGTGCTGATTTTGTCACCTCAATGTGTTCTAGCCACTGAAAGGAAAGTCACAACATTAAAAAAGAAAGAAAAGGAAATAAATATGAATGGATTGAGTGAACAGACAGTACCTTTTCTGCTAACGTCAATACTGTCCTGGCATGGATGATTGCCACTTGCTCATCATTGCTCAGATTCTGTTTGGAAATTAATCAGATATAAAGAGTCATTTAAAACACAAGATCCATTTGTACAACAAACAGCTGGGTGTTCTCTCTAAGCGTCTTTAGACACACAGTTATGTATGAAATGAACATACACTTACGGCGTTATCCCCCAGAATGTCCAGTTTCTTCATCAGGTCTGTGATGATGATGTCCTGATAAATGGGAGAAAGCATTACAGGACAGTTATGAGCAGAATCTATAAACATCAGCTCTTATCAGATTCCGAGAAAATAAAATACCCATCAGATTTGAAAAGCACTTTATTTCAGTACAAAAAAGCAATAAGTAATTGAGATGATGTCTGTAAGACCCACTGATTTTATAAGTGTTTGAGTTTGTATGTTTTTTATGTTAATGTTTTTTTTTAATGTTTACTGAATTTTATTTCAGCCATGCTAGCTTATGTCATTGGCTATACACAATTTTAGTTTTGCTTATAACAGAAAAAAAAGTCTTTTCATATTTTTTCATGAAAAATGACCCAACCACCAAGTTTTTGACCATATCAACATATACAGTACAATATATATAGTGCCCCTTATGAATTATAACGAGGATGGAAGAATAATGATATCCAAATAACATGTTTTACAATTCAAACAACCGACAATAGATTGAATACCATACATGATACTGTATAATACCATACAGTCATTTATTATTTCATGACCAAATATCTTATTTCACTCATCAAGTGAAGCATGGCTTGATTATTATTAAACATACAGCATTTGACAGACACCTCTTATCCAGAGTGACTTACATTTTTATATCATTTTAAACAATTGAGCAATTAAGAGTTAAGGGCCTTGCTCTGGGGCCCAACAGTGGCAGCTTTTTAGACTTAAGATTCAAAATCATGACCTTCCAAATAGTTGTCCAGTCTTAACCACTAGGCTAACATAACAACATTTATGGCATTTAGCAGATACCCTTACCCAGAGTGACTTACAACTGAGGGTTAAGGGCTTTGCTCAGGGGCTCAACAGTGGCAGCTTGGTGGACCTGGGGTTCGAACCCATGACCTTCCGATCAGTAGCCCAACACCTTAACCACAGAGCTACCACATCCCACAACCACACCCACAACAATTACTATTATTATTATTATTATTATTATTATTATTATTATTATTATTATTATTATTATTGTTGTTGTTGTTGTTGTTGTTGTTATTAGTAGTATTTATTTATTTATTTATTTATTTATTTATTTATTTATTTATTTATTTATTTATTTATGATATTTTACATATATTCTTGGTTATTTCTACAAATGATTAATAAACAAATCAACCACTGCACATTTAATGCTCAGCACCTGGACTGAATTAATCAAATGACTAACTCAATATATTTGTAAAATTTGTATACTTATGTACATAAAGCTCATACATTTACATTTAAAAGCTAATAGCAAATTGTTTAACTCAGTGGCATTAATAGGAACTCACAGTGACACCCTCAGCATGAAGGTACACCTGCAGTGGACTCATGCCATCTGTGAAGTGGACATTACGGAAGTTTATGGCTGGGGATCTCCGTTCCCTTTCCTAGAGAACACAACCAGTGACAAATCCCTCAGGGAAGTCCAGCTCACAATTACAGTATCACAGTCCACACATAATACTCCAAGTTCTTCTAGTGATATCCTGATCAAACTTACTTCAAGTTCAAGAATTCGGAACTCCAGGAGTTCATTTTGGTCTTTTGTGTCCTGAATTTCGTGTTTGAATCGCATCTCTTCTGTCTCCATACTTTTCAGCTGAGGGGAAATACAGAAGCCGTGATTGAACAGTGAAGCCAAAAAGTTTCAATAACAATTTCTTGTAGAAGTTTGCAGCAGAGTTTTCAACCCTATATTAATAAATGGAGCAAGTGGCAAAAACATTTCATTTTAAGATTTTATGCAATAAATATATAGAATTTTAGGTGTTACTGGAAGTTGTTTCACAGGCTATGCCATACTCCATAATTTTATGAGTTGGTTGCTGCTTAAATCAGTTTTTTCTGAACTTCGCAAATCACATGCATTTAGTGTCACACCGGGAGGAGGAAGACAGTCCCAGATACAGGATGGCTTCAAATAAACAGGGTTTAATACGGAACATAAACAGAAGTACATGGCCAAAAGTCCAGGCTGAGTCCTGACATTTATTTCATATTGCATTTGAGCTTATTTTTTCTTGACTAGAATCACTTGAATCAAGATTTTTCAATAGCATCTACACCTCTGCTTTTAAATGCAAACACTTGCTTTAAATGCAAAAGAAAGTATGTATTAAAGAAAGCGATATAATATATAATAAGGAATAACCATAGTGGTGTTTTTATTTTAAAAAATGCTGTGAAATATAATACAGTGTAAAATAAAGAGGCCATTGTATCATTCCAGTAATGATCTAATAGCAGTCATGTATATTTCTACATGAATAGTCCTAGTTATAATTATAAGGCATCACTGTAAATGTGGTAGTGTGGCATCTAACATCATTATTCAGCAATTTGATCAAGCATTATTCTGTATCATTATTTTTTATATTGTGTAGTGACAGCTCATGGTCTGCATGAGTTGGTCTGTGTGAGATGAGTTGACTGACAGGTAAAAATGACACTAGGTTCTTTACACTGTATGTACACAGACACCTCCTCAGCTTTAAGTTGGTTGACTTGGTTGACTTGATTTTTCAGTGGACTACTAGATGCTTGACTTCTATATTTGAGGAAAAATTGACTTCTAATAAGGTACTTACTTCTGACAATAGTGTACTACATGCATCAATCTAAGAGCAATGAGCCTAAGTGTAACTATATCAGTCCCTGTGCACGCTTTTAGGATGAAGGCAGGACATGATCAGAATGAGTCCTAATGGTCATACTGTACTGTCTGACATTTTGCAAATTTTACACAACATACCTTATCAACAAGCTCCTGGTTTCTCTGGTATAAAGCCTGCTTCTCCTCAATCCACTTTGTATCCTATAAGAAAGATTTAGCTTTTATTACCATGCAAAATGACAGCAAAATGATGCAAAGTGATAGATGAAGTAAAAGCATTCAATAATTGTCTGAAAAAAACATTGGATGTTGCTGTGGCCGAATTATGGCAAAAAGCAAATAAATAATTATATTAATTAATTAAAAAAGTGTTGGGTTTGAAAAGAATTGGGTTTTCCTTCATATACAATACACCTCATATATGCATATTTATTTTACCAAAACAAAGCAGAAATGGTTTTGTTTACATTTTAATCTAACCTAGATTTTCTTCTGCAAAGATAATGGACGAGCCAACTGAAGAACCGCGGTGTTGAAATAAATCAGACTGTCTGAAGCTTTCTAAGTAACAAAGCTTCCAAATTACACAGTACAGTACATGTCACTGAATGTTGGAAAGCTAATTGAACAAAAGCCTAATCAACTCAGCTTGTAATCAGGTATCGGTTTTTAAGATATCCATTATGCTCTTGCAAAACTGACAAAATATTTCAATACAATTTTCTCTCGTTACACTAAATTTTCGGGTAAATAAACATTAACGTGTCTTAGGAAGGTCCAGAAAGTCTCCGGAAAGTGTGTGGCTGACATGCAAATATCATCAGTTAATTTTTAAATTGTAAAATGAACTGCTGTAGCTCGAATGTAATCGAGGTTTAGTTTGTTTAGTTTTTTTATACCTCTCTTTGGTGAAATCTAGAGGGAATTTAAAGGCATATGTCAGTGGACCTCATTTAGTTTCACTGTTGCTACTTGGTCTGTGTCACTTCTCAGCTAAACAACTAAAGGGAAATGAAATCTTTTTTCTGATTGCACACCATGCCAAAAACACACTCAAAGCTCACTCACACTCTTACTGGAAAGCAGGAGTATTGTGCATCTCCAAGCAATTTATCAACCAGCTTTCTAGGGGTCCAGAGAGGAAAACTACAACCATGCTCTCATGACATCTAGAGGTTTTCTTTGCTTTGCTTTGTAAGAGCAATCTGTGAGGATGTTTCCATGGTAATTTTTGAAAGTGTCTGTATACCGTAGGTGTGGTTGGGAGGAGTTGAAAATGAGTCTCCGCAGAACACTTCTAAGTACTAAGGAAATCGCTGCATGGCTGCAGACCTGGTGACCATGCGATCGATAGGAGAAGCATGCGTAGAAATGCTGCAGGATTACCTGGCCTTGCTGACTCAGCACACACTCCAGGTCTGTTATTCTGCTCTTATAGCGGCTTAGCTCTGCCTGCAACTGCTCTCGTATCTGTACAAGACAAATAACGACATCACAGATGACTGCCTTAAAAATAAAAATGTAAAATGGTTCACTGTCAACAATAAACAGCCTTACATTTTAGCTGGGATAAATACAGTACTTACACAGACTAGGGTTTCAAAGTATACAGGAAATGAACAGGTAATAAATCATATCACATTGTAGTAATTTACCTTGATTTCTTTTTCAGCATCAAAAGTCCCCCCAACCTGTTCCTGAAGCAGGGCATAGGCACGCTGCAGAGCCTGATACTCCATCGTCAGCTGACGGAACCTGAACTCTGTCTCCTCTTTAAGCATTCCCTACAAACATCGCATGTACGAGAGAGGAGCAAACACAATCACAAAAGAGAAACACAAACACAAATAGCAACTCCATGACAAGGAAACCCACCTCGTCATCCATCAAATCATCATCAGGGGTACAGGGCGTTCGGTCTGTATGATAGGACAAGGACGAGCCGTCAGAGTCTATGGAGCCTTCTTCATCATAGCCAAAGAATGTCTCAATCACTGGCTACAGGAAAGAAATGTATAAGAGAGAAAAAAACAAAGGAAAAAGAGATATGGCTTTTTTCACAGCAAAATATGATAATGATTTAAAAAAAATAAGTATATAAATGGTGAGTTTCTAATTATCTGTAAAAAGCAAACAGCAGTTGAAGCCTCATAGGTGACACTGATAGCACTCAGCAGTGGTGCTGGTGAAGGGAAAAAAGGATGTTTTTTTTCCCATTTTTTACTTATAACCCTTTTTCCCTTTTTACGAGTACAATCAGACATTTTCAATCAGTATAAATGAATGAATTAATTTATTGATGCAAATCTGATATAAAATTATAAAATTGGCTTCTGTGTGAGACAATATTACCTCTGTTGGGATAACACATCAAATTTTAGTGGTTGAAGTTCACACCTTCAAATTTAAGATGCTTAGAAGCAAGCATAGACATTTTCCATTTCCATAGACCAACCACTGCCCCAGTAGGAAAAACTACAAATTCTTAACGCCCTGATTGTCAAATGTCTTACACAACAAAACAAGAGTAAATTCCATTTTTTGGCTATAAATGTATCCTGTTTTATCTGCTTTGTATAGATCTGGCCTCCTGTTTCACAATCTCTCCTCATACATAACAGCATGAAATGTCTTTTCAAAAATCAGATCATGAGTATTGTCTTCCGTCTATGTTGCTCACTCTGGCAGAGGGTACTTTACAAACCTTGAGACTTCTTTTCCTGCGTGTGGGGTCCTGCCTCCTGTACCTAAGCAGCATGTCTCTCTCCTAAGAGATAAAAAAACACAGGGATTATGGCCCAAAACGTAACTTCATACCCATCATATAAATAAAGAATTCTTGCTAATTTAATATTTGAAGATATAATGGTTTTATAATTCAAGAAAAAAACACCAATCAATGCTTCAGAACACAAGAGATGTATTGAATGATTTATTCTAAATAAAGTAGGAGCATTCTGTTTTCACCTGCCTTACTCACATAGGTTAATTTGAATATTTCTAATGCAAATGTGATTCCTTCTTTGTGAAAAGAAATGATGTGTAGAATATTAACACTCCTTCCACAGTGAATTCATTACTGAGGATATTTTTGGCTTGAAAATGTAAATTGTGAAGGATAAATAATGAAGTGGAGCGCATAGCGAGGTTTGGTTAAACGTCATATGCTATGAATGTGAGAATGATGATCTCCCGAAAAATTTCCACCTGGAGTGATGCTGTTTAAGCTACAGAGTCTGAACCACAGAACTGGTCAGGTATCTGCAAACCTTTTACTATACATTGTATTTATACACACCTAATTCCTATTCATTTTTTACCTATTGCAAAAAAGACCTTTCAACATTTCATCCTGTGAATTCTATCGGTAAAATAATGAACATGTTTAGGTTTTAAAGACAGTACTTACTATTACAGTCTTAACATATCCGGCCGTTTCAAGTGCCTGAAAAATAAAAACAATCACCAAATTTCTATCCATGTCAAGTTAAAAAAGACCTGATAAAAAAAAAATCATATGAATCTCTCTTTATCTTTGGAATTAATGTCATCCTCATCATGGAGATTATCACTCATACTGTACATCTCACAAGCTTTAACCTACAGCATTTTATGAAAGCAATAATTGTTTAACAAGCAAATAATTGTCTGAAAAAAATGTCTGAAAGCAAATAATTGTTTAACATGTAATAGTCCATGAGGGGTGTTAATGTGAGATTTGGAGTAAGCAGGCTGTACCTTAGACAAATCGTCAATTATGTTTTGCTGCTCAAGGACCTGCAGACGCAAGAACTCCATCTCCCTTTCCTCATGGCTCTGGTCCAGATCGTTCAAAGAACTCGGCCTGCGCAGAGTCCCCACCTTCTCCCGCTGACAGACACAACACACTGCGGTAAGCAGCTAATACACACCACTCCACATGCACCGCTGTTAGCTTAACATTTGTCTCAACATACCACACTATTAGATCAGCAGTGGCACTATTAGATTAACTTCTGCCTGACGGATAGTTTAACACTGATCATTACTCTCAGTTTATGCCACACTCCAGTCATAGCATGTTATGTAAATACAGATATTAAGGATAATACACAAAGAAGCTTGATGGAATGATAAAGTATAATAAGCATAATGGAACCAAATCTTGTCACGGTTTTATATATAGTATAAAATCATGACATGATAAAAACGATAAGTAAACATTCATATAAAAAATGAATTGATGAGAGCTATATTCCAGTAAAAGCCCCCAGGGTTGTTTACAGCACACATAAATATCGACCTTTTTTATTAATGTGGCACAAAGAATCAATCATTGTTATAATATTGTTGGTGCTGCATTGTGGTTTATTATGGACAATTAGATCTGAAACCCAGCAACAGTACTGCAAATGAATAAGAAATAAGGGTACAGCAGGCTCACTGTTGCTGAGCATGCAAATAAAGCAGTCCAGCCTCAGTTAAATTTAACTTGCAAGCAGCAAATTGATGAATTGATGAACACTACTAAAGTATCTTAGTAAGAATTACACTGATTACACAGCCATACCATTAAACCCAACTGCTCAATATGGTGTAGGTTCAGCTTGAGCTCCATATGTAGCTTTGTGTGTTCAGCTTTAACATTTCCAGCAATCTTTGCTACAGTAACTCTTCCTTGGGATCGGGACTAGATGGGTTTGCCTTTACTCCTGAAGAGCATCAGTGAGCCTTGAGCAGTGCCTCACCAGTTGTCCTCCTTTGGACCACTTGTAGATACTAAGCACTGCATTCCAAGAACTCTTCAAAAGACCTGCTTTTATGGAGATGCTCTGCCTCAGTTATCTAGACATTACAGTTTGGTCCTCACTCAGTAACTCAGATCATTACACTCCCCCATTTTTCCTGTTTCTAACACATCACCTGACTTGCTGCTAGTATCTCACCGCATGACAGGTGGCACTGTAATGAAATAATCAATGTTATTTAATTCACCTGTCCTGTTGTAATGTTACACCTGATCACAATCATTAAATATATTTAGGTTTTAAATGGAATGTTGAATGTAATGCTGAATGTGTGTAGCACCATTTCTATATTTTCCTGCGTAACAAAGCGTAGTTTGTTCTCCATGCGTCTGAAAGCGTGAGCCAGCTCTTCGTTCTTATGGCTCAGACGCCTATTCTTATCCAGAAGTGGTTTATACTGGCTTTCTGCCTCACGGAGACGCTTCAGCTGTGGATGAAAAAACAGACACATTTACATACCTTTATATGAATGTTCTATATAATTGAGCAGTCGTACAATCATAAATTATGAGCCAAATGTGCTGGCAGGTTTTGCTGAATATTAAATTGCAGGTTAAATATACTGATCTCTAATCAGATCTAATGATCGAGAGAAATGATTATGTATCTGTTGCAGCACTGAGAGGGACTTGTATTATCGCATTACGCTTACTAGGACATATTTATATCCATTTATAGGTTGTGATATTGTAGTATGTGATATCAGCAGGTTTCCTGTCTGTGTAGTCTTAAGGGAAGTATTGACTTAATGGCTTGTTTTTTTTTTTAGCTCTTTTTAGAAGATTGTAGGTTTAAATTAAAAGCCACTGTTATGAGTTTCACAAAATCTCCCACTGTACTAATACAAAAAAATTGCATTAGTACAAAAAAATGTATAAGAACAAACATGTTCTAAAGCATTTATTCAACCGTCCATTTACTAGAATAAGGAGCTGTGACCCACCAACTCATTCCGTTCCTCTGAGAGAAGAGCGTTGCGATCATCAAGCTTGCGTATGATGGCACTCAGCTCAGCGATTTTCAGCTGGAAACGACGTACGTCCTTCTCGTCCAACTGCTGTATCTGAAACACAAACCGACTGCAGAGAACTGGAACCAAACACAACATCATTTACATCATAAACACAGATTCAAATATTCCTCAGCTGTTCAGAAAAGTTTTAAAATTTAATTCAAAATGCTTACAAGTGTTTAACAATAAATTGGCTTGTGTTTGGATAAGAACACATCCCCTAGAAGATACAAATAAAGTGTAATGAATATCTAAGGGTGCTTTCACATCTATAGTTCGGTTCATTTGGTCCGGACCAAAAGCAAAAAAATGATACATGTGTAAATACGATGATAAATGTGATAACATCCACATCACTCATTGGCCACATGTCTTTGAGCGTATTTCCTAAACTGCTTCTCGATTGGTCAGAATAAACGTGCGGGAATACAAGCGATGTAGTAGAGTACAACCACGAACATAATTGCAACACGCAGTCGTCTCTCCATGGTGTACTGTATGCTGTATTTTCCTGTATTTTCCTCTTTTTGTTTACTTCCGGAGTTTCGTTGAAATTTCCCGCACGTTTATTCTGACCAATCGAGAAGCATTTTTTTGCTTTTGGTCCAGACCAAATGAACCAAACTATAGATGTGAAAGCACCCTTATTCAGTTAGATTCATAGAGGTTTCTGTCATCACTTCCTTAAGTAAGTTATAATTACAGTAGCGTGCGTTTGTAGTAACTTATGCTCTGTAATCGCAGGAATGTCAAACATTTACTCGTACATGAAACTGCACCCTAAGACTTGGTCACTGTAAACACCGAGAATACTGTGTAAGATATATCTGAAATACAAAGCACTGAAAAGCCACAGAGAGCAATTTCACTGGCAGCTGCTGCTGAATAAAAACAGATTAAAAAAACAACAAATAACTAAAAACAGCCAACCGTACAAATTCATTGTAGCAAAGAAAAAGCTAAGCTAAAGGTGAAAGTGTAAAGTCAGTGTGTAGGTGGAAAAATGTGTAAATCTCACAGTCTGGGATGTAGAAGATGTGTGTTTTCTCATCTTATGCTCTCATAGCAGTACACAGGTGATATTTCATGCAGTTATCACCCTACAACAAGTGTGAAATAAGACTGATCCATGCCTTGGGGGCTCACCACCAGCTTAGCTTAGAAACAATCAACAAGTGCAAAGCTTGTGGCTTACAATATAGATATCGTTATAACAATATACTTGGCTTGATGAATGAGATTTAAAAAAAATTAAGAGGCTTTTACCCAGTGCAGGAGACAGTTGATGAATCTGTTAATCATTAATCCCGCTATATATATAAGAAGCATGTGTTGGGGATAACTATTGGGGAAAATTAGTGTTTAAGGTGATGAAATCAGCCACAAGGAAGCAGCAAATATGCAGATAATAATAATAATAATAATAATAATAATAATAATAATAATAATAATAATAATAATAATAATAATAATTTACCTATCATCTTATTTGTTATTTGTTCATTTCATTTTATTTAAATTGCTATATTTTTCATTTATTTTATATAATTATTTTATATTTTATCTAACTGTCAATTTCTTTTTTTACTCTCTGATATAATGGACCGTAACAGTAAAAATACTGTAGTACTGTGGTGATTTTTATTTTTAATTTTTTTCATATTTTCCATGTAATTTTTTTTACCCCTCTCCTACCAATTTCCCATCCACCAGTCAACTCTCCCCTGATATACAACAGCTACCAGCTAAAGAACTTGAAGGCTATAACATGCTTCTACTGAGACATATGACACCAGGCATCCACATTGGTTTCAAACTGCTTGTCATGCTGCATAACAGCCTAATAATGCTATCTGTGAGCTCATTTTAAGCACTAAAGTAGGTGGCAGTGGTGGCTTAAGCAGTTAAGACTCTGGGTTGTGATTGGTGTTCAAGCCCACTGTTGGGCTTGAGCAAGGCCCTTAACCCAGAGGTGCTATATCATGGCTGACCCTGTGCTCTGACCTCAACCTCCAAAGTTAGGATATATGAAGAAATAATATGACTGTACTGTAATGTATATGTGACCAAAAAATAAGTTAAAGTTCTATTCTAAAGTTGATGGCGTTAACTACGTGTTAAGAAGACTATTAATATGCTAGTGTTTTGTGGCACAGGTATTGAACAAAATAGTTCAGAAACTGCTACTAAAGGATTTAAATAATATATATAAAAGAAAAACAGAAAGCTTTTACAAATACAAAACCCCATTTGGGTTTGGAGCAACATGCCAGGTTAACAATCAGTGCTGAAGTCAGTAATAAATCAGGAAAGTGTTTACAGTGAGAATAGACAGGGAAGTGCTTGTCAAAGTTAGTAGTGTTCTTTTGAAGCAGGTTGCGGTGAATGTTGCCGTGTGCTGAAGTAACAGATACAAAAATCTCCAAACAATCGACTATGAGATCCTTTACAACAAATGTTTGTAATTATGGTTTAAGTTTAAATATTTTTTTCCATGTAAGCTTTAAATGACATATAGACATATAGAGTTATATAGAGAGAATTAACGAAA